>NW_026536164.1:0-176963 GCF_028551555.1 Melozone crissalis
TAGAACACGATGGGAAATGTTTTTTGTGCTGGCACAGTTTCTCCTTGCCAGACAGAGTGGAAAAGCTTTTTGCTAAGATGTAGACGAGAAGAGAGGCTAAAGACGAAGGTACGGTGCTCTGCAGAGCTAAGCACCGCTTCCGGGCATCTTTCGGCAGAAGGCGCACACCGCAGAGCACTGTGAGCGGCAGAATCGTCTTTGCGCGAAGAAGCAGCTTCTTCGTCTCCGGGAGCCGGAGAGAGCGGCAACTTGGCAAAGGAGATGAAACAAGCTGTACAACACTGCGATTGTGTGCGCAGCTTGCCAACTGAGAGAAAACAGTACCTGACCAATCTCCTGCCTTTTCTATTCACATGAACATTCGATTGGAAGCTGTTTTGGACAACTTTCTTTCTCTTCTTTCAAAACACTTGGCAGACCTCCGTGCAGCCTCCAGAACACGATGGGAGATGTTTTTTTTGCTGGCACAGTTTCTCCTTGCCAGACAGAGTGGAAAAGCTTTTTGCTAAGATGTAGACGAGAAGAGAGGCTAAAGACGAAGGTACGGTGCTCTGCAGAGCAAAGCACCGCTCCCGGACGTCTTTCGGCAGAAGGCGCACACCGCAGAGCACTGTGAGCGGCAGAATCGTCTTTGCGCGAAGAAGCAGCTTCTTCGTCTCCGGGAGCCGGAGAGAGCGGCAACTTCGCAAAGGTGATGAAACAAGCTGTACAACACTGCGATTGTGTGCGCAGCTTGCCAACTGAGAGAAAACAGTATCTGACCACTCTCCTGCCTTTTCCATTAACATGAACATTCGATTGCAAGCTGTTTTGGACAACTTTCTTTCTCTTCTTGCAAAACACTCGGCAGACCTCCGTGCAGCCTCTAGAACACGATGGGAGATGTTTTCTGTGCTGGTAAATTTTCTCCTTGCCAGACAGAGTGGAAAAGCTTTTTGCTAAGATGTAGACGAGAAGAGAGGCTAAAGACGAAGGTACGGTGCTCTGCAGAGCAAAGCACCGCTCCCGGACGTCTTTCGGCAGAAGGCGCACTCCGCAGAGCACTGTGAGCGGCAGAATCGTCTTTGCGCGAAGAAGCAGCTTCTTCGTCTCCGGGAGCCGGAGAGAGCGACAGCTTCGCAAAGGTGATGAAACATGCTGTACGACACTGCGATTGTGTGCGCAGCTTGCCAACTGAGAGAAAACAGTACCTGACCACTCTCCTGCCTTTTCTATTCACTTGAACATTCGATTGCAAGCTGTTTTGAACAGCTTTCTTTCTCTTCTTGCAAAACACTCGGCAGACCTCCGTGCAGCCTCTAGAACACGATGGGAGATGTTTTTTGTGCTGGCACAGTTTCTCCTTGCCAGACAGAGTGGAAAAGCTTTTTGCTAAGATGAAGACGAGAAGAGAGGCTAAGGAAGCAGGTATGGTGCTCTGCAGAGCTAAGCACAGCTCCCAGGCGTCTTTCGGCAGAAGGCGCACTCCGCAGAGCACTGTGAGCGGCAGAATCGTCTTTGCGCGAAGAAGCAGCTTCTTCGTCTCCGGGATCCGGAGAGAGCGGCAACTTCGCAAAGGTGATGAAACAAGCTGTACAACACTGCGATTGTGTGCGCAGCTTGCCAACTGAGAGAAAACAGTACCTGACCACTCTCCTGCCTTTTCTATTCACATGAACATTCGATTGCAAGCTGTTTTGGACAACTTTCTTTCTCTTCTTGCAAAACACTCGGCAGACCTCCGTGCAGCCTCTAGAACACGATGGGAGATGTTTTCTGTGCTGGCACAGTTTCTCCTTGCCAGACAGAGTGGAAAAGCTTTTTGCTAAGATGTAGACGAGAAGAGAGGCTAAAGACGAAGGTACGGTGCTCTGCAGAGCTAAGCACCGCTCCCGGACCTCTTTCAGCAGAAGGCGCACACCGCAGAGCACTGTGAGCGGCAGAATCGTCTTTGCGCGAAGAAGCAGCTTCTTCGTCTCCGGGAGCCGGAGAGAGCGGCAACTTCGCAAAGGTGATGAAACAAGCTGTACAACACTGCGATTGTGTGCAAAGCTTGCCAACTGAGAGAAAACAGTACCTGATCACTCTCCTGCCTATTCTAGTCACATGAACATTCGATTGCAAGCTGTTTTGGACAACTTTCTTTCTCTTCTTGCAAAACACTCTGCAGACCTCCGTGCAGCCTCTAGAACACGATGGGAGATGTTTTCTGTGCTGGCACAGTTTCTCCCTGCCAGAAAGAGTGGAAAAGCTTTTTGCTAAGATGTAGACGAGAAGAGAGGCTAAAGACGAAGGTACGGTGCTCTGCAGAGCTAAGCACCGCTCCCGGGCGTCTTTCGGCCGAAGGCGCACACCGCAGAGCACTGTGAGTGGCAGAATCGTCTTTGCGCGAAGAAGCAGCTTCTTCGTCTCCGGGAGCCGGAGAGAGCGGCAACTTCGCAAAGGTGATGAAACAAGCTGTACAACACTGCGATTGTGTGCCCAGCTTGCCAACTGAGAGAAAACAGTATCTGACCACTCTCCTGCCTTTTCTATTCACATGAACATTCGATTGGAAGCTGTTTTGGACAACTTTCTTTCTCTTCTTGCAAAACACTCGGCAGACCTCCGTTCAGAATCTAGAACACGATGGGAGATGTTTTCTGTGCTGGCACAGTTTCTCCTTGCCAGACAGAGTGGAAAAGCTTTTTGCTAAGATGTAGACGAGAAGAGAGGCTAAAGACGAAGGTACGGTGCTCTGCAGAGCTAAGCACCGCTCCCGGGCCTCTTTCGGCAGAAGGCGCACACCGCAGAGCACTGTGAGCGGCAGAATCGTCTTTGCTCGAAGAAGCAGCTTCTTCGTCTCCGGGAGCCGGAGAGAGCGGCAACTTCGCAAAGGTGATGAAACAAGCTGTACAACACTGCGATTGTGTGCGCAGCTTGCCAACTGAGAGAAAACAGTACCTGACCACTCTCCTGCCTTTTCTATTCACATGAACATTCGATTGGAAGCTGTTTTGGACAACTTTCTTTCTCTTCTTGCAAAACACTCTGCAGACCTCCGTGCAGCCTCTAGAACACGATGGGAGATGTTTTCTGTGCTGGCACAGTTTCTCCTTGCCAGACAGAGTGGAAAAGCTTTTTGCTAAGATGTAGACGAGAAGAGAGGCTAAAGAAGCACGTATGGTGCTTCCCAGAGCTAAGCACAGCTCCCGGGGCTCTTTCGGCAGAAGGCGCACACCGCAGAGCACTGTGAGCGGCAGAATCGTCTTTGCGCGAAGAAGCAGCTTCTTCGTCTCCGGGAGCCGGAGAGAGCGGCAACTTCGCAAAGGTGATGAAACAAGCTGTACAACACTGCGATTGTGTGCGCAGCTTGCCAACTGAGAGAAAACAGTACCTGACCACTCTCCTGCCTTTTCTATTCACATGAACATTCGATTGCAAGCTGTTTTGGACAACTTTCTTTCTCTTCTTGCAAAACACTCGGCAGACCTCCGTGCAGCCTCTAGAAGACGATGGGAGATGTTTTCTGTGCTGGCACAGTTTCTCCTTGCCAGACAGAGTGGAAAAGCTTTTTGCTAAGATGTAGACGAGAAGAGAGGCTAAAGACGAAGGTACGGTGCTCTGCAGAGCTAAGCACCGCTCCCGGGCCTCTTTCGGCAGAAGGCGCACACCGCAGAGCACTGTGAGCGGCAGAATCGTCTTTGCGCGAAGAAGCAGCTTCTTCGTCTCCGGGAGCCGGAGAGAGCGGCAACTTCGCAAAGGTGATGAAACAAGCTGTACAACACTGCGATTGTGTGCGCAGCTTGCCAACTGAGAGAAAACAGTACCTGACCACTCTCCTGCCTTTTCTATTCACATGAACATTCGATTGGAAGCTGTTTTGGACAACTTTCTTTCTCTTCTTGCAAAACACTCGGCAGACCTCCGTGCAGCCTCTAGAACACGATGGGAGATGTTTTCTGTGCTGGCACAGTTTCTCCTTGCCAGACAGAGTGGAAAAGCTTTTTGCTAAGATGTAGACGAGAAGAGAGGCTAAAGAAGCACGTATGGTGCTTCTCAGAGCTAAGCACAGCTCCCGGGGCTCTTTCGGCAGAAGGCGCACACCGCAGAGCACTGTGAGCGGCAGAATCGTCTTTGCGCGAAGAAGCAGCTTCTTCGTCTCCGGGAGCCGGAGAGAGCGGCAACTTGGCAAAGGTGATGAAACAAGCTGTAAAACACTGCGATTGTGTGCGCAGCGTGCCAACTGAGAGAAAACAGTACCTGACCACTCTCCTGCCTTTTCTATTCACATGAACATTCGATTGCAAGCTGTTTTGGACAACTTTCTTTCTCTTCTTGCAAAACACTCGGCAGACCTCCGTGCAGCCTCTAGAACACGATGGGAGATGTTTTCTGTGCTGGCACAGTTTCTCCTTGCCAGACAGAGTGGAAAAGCTTTTTGCTAAGATGTAGACGAGAAGAGAGGCTAAAGACGAAGGTACGGTGCTCTGCAGAGCTAAGCACCGCTCCCGGACCTCTTTCGGCAGAAGGCGCACACCGCAGAGCACTGTGAGCGGCAGAATCGTCTTTGCGCGAAGAAGCAGCTTCTTCGTCTCCGGGAGCCGGAGAGAGCGGCAACTTCGCAAAGGTGATGAAACAAGCTGTACAACACTGCGATTGTGTGCGCATCTTGCCAAGTGAGAGAAAACAGTACCTGACCACTCTCCTGCCTTTTCTATTCACATGAACATTCGATTGCAAGCTGTTTTGGACAACTTTCTTTCTCTTCTTGCAAAACACTCGGCAGACCTCCGTGCAGCCGTAGAACACGATGGGAGATGTTTTCTGTGCTGGCACAGTTTCTCCTTGCCAGACAGAGTGGAAAAGCTTTTTGCTAAGATGTAGACGAGAAGAGAGGCTAAAGAAGCACGTATGGTGCTTCTCAGAGCTAAGCACAGCTCCCGGGGCTCTTTCGGCAGAAGGCGCACACCGCAGAGCACTGTGAGCGGCAGAATCGTCTTTGCGCGAAGAAGCAGCTTCTTCGTCTCCGGGAGCCGGAGAGAGCGGCAACTTCGCAAAGGTGATGAAACAAGCTGTACAACACTGCGATTGTGTGCGCAGCGTGCCAACTGAGAGAAAACAGTACCTGACCACTCTCCTGCCTTTTCTATTCACATGAACATTCGATTGCAAGCTGTTTTGGACAACTTTCTTTCTCTTCTTGCAAAACACTCGGCAGACCTCCGTGCAGCCTCTAGAAGACGATGGGAGATGTTTTTTGTGCTGGCACAGTTTCTCCTTGCCAGACAGAGTGGAAAAGGTTTTTGCTAAGATGTAGACGAGAAGAGAGGCTAAAGACGAAGGTACAGTGCTCTGCAGACCTAAGCACCGCTCCCGGGCGTCTTTCGGCAGAAGGCGCACACAGCAGAGCACTGTGAGCGGCAGAATCGTCTTTGCGCGAAGAAGCAGCTTCTTCGTCTCCTGGAGCCGGAGAGAGCGGCAACTTCGCAAAGGTGATGAAACAAGCTGTACAACACTGCGATTGTGTGCGCAGCTTGCCAACTGAGAGAAAACTGTACCTGACCACTCTCCTGCCTTTTCTATTCACATGAACATTCGATTGCAAGCTGTTTTGGACAACTTTCTTTCTCTTCTTGCAAAACACTCGGCAGACCTCCGTGCAGCCTCTAGAACACGATGGGAGATGTTTTCTGTGCTGGCACAGTTTCTCCTTGCCAGACAGAGTGGAAAAGCTTTTTGCTAAGATGTAGACGAGAAGAGAGGCTAAAGACGAAGGTACGGTGCTCTGCAGAGCTAAGCACCGCTCCCGGACCTCTTTCGGCAGAAGGCGCACACCGCAGAGCACAGTGAGCGGCAGAATCGTCTTTGCGCGAAGAAGCAGCTTCTTCGTCTCCGGGAGCCGGAGAGAGCGGCAACTTCGCAAAGGTGATGAAACAAGCTGTACAACACTGCGATTGTGTGCGCAGCTTGCCAAGTGAGAGAAAACAGTACCTGACCACTCTCCTGCCTTTTCTATTCACATGAACATTCGATTGCAAGCTGTTTTGGACAACTTTCTTTCTCTTCTTGCAAAACACTCGGCAGACCTGCGTGCAGCCTCTAGAACACGATGGGAGATGTTTTTTGTGCTGGCACAGTTTCTCCTTGCCAGACAGAGTGGAAAAGCTTTTTGCTAAGATGTAGACGAGAAGAGAGGCTAAAGAAGCACGTATGGTGCTTCTCAGAGCTACGCACAGCTCCCGGGGCTCTTTCGGCAGAAGGCGCACACCACAGAGCACTGTGAGCGGCAGAATCGTCTTTGCGCGAAGAAGCAGCTTCTTCGTCTCCGGGAGCCGGAGAGAGCGGCAACTTCGCAAAGGTGATGAAACAAGCTGTACAACACTGCGATTGTGTGCGCAGCGTGCCAACTGAGAGAAAACAGTACCTGACCACTCTCCTGCCTTTTCTATTCACATGAACATTCGATTGGAAGCTGTTTTGGACAACTTTCTTTCTCTTCTTGCAAAACACTCGGCAGACCTCCGTGCAGCCTCTAGAAGACGATGGGAGATGTTTTCTGTGCTGGCACAGTTTCTCCTTGCCAGACAGAGTGGAAAAGCTTTTTGCTAAGATGTAGACGAGAAGAGAGGCTAAAGACGAAGGTACGGTGCTCTGCAGAGCTAAGCACCGCTCCCGGGCCTCTTTCGGCAGAAGGCGCACACCGCAGAGCACTGTGAGCGGCAGAATCGTCTTTGCGCGAAGAAGCAGCTTCTTCGTCTCCGGGAGCCGGAGAGAGCGGCAACTTGTCAAAGGTGATGAAACAAGCTGTACAACACTGCGATTGTGTGCGCAGCTGGCCAACTGAGAGAAAACAGTACCTGACCACTCTCCTGCCTTTTCTATTCACATGAACATTCGATTGCAAGCTGTTTTGGACAACTTTCTTTCTCTTCTTGCAAAACACTCGGCAGACCTCCGTGCAGCCTCTAGAAGACGATGGGAGATGTTTTCTGTGCTGGCACAGTTTCTCCTTGCCAGACAGAGTGGAAAAGCTTTTTGCTAAGATGTAGACGAGAAGAGAGGCTAAAGACGAAGGTACGGTGCTCTGCAGAGCTAAGCACCGCTCCCGGGCATCTTTCGGCAGAAGGCGCACACCGCAGAGCACTGTGAGCGGCAGAATCGTCTTTGCGCGAAGAAGCAGCTTCTTCGTCTCCGGGAGCCGCAGAGAGCGGCAACTTCGCAAAGGTGATGAAACAAGCTGTACAACACTGCGATTGTGTGCGCAGCTTGCCAACTGAGAGAAAACAGTACCTGACCACTCTCCTGCCTTTTCTATTCACATGAACATTTGATTGCAAGCTGTTTTGGACAACTTTCTTTCTCTTCTTGCAAAACACTCGGCAGACCTCCGTGCAGCCTCTAGAACACGATGGGAGATGTTTTTTGTGCTGGCACAGTTTCTCCTTGCCAGACAGAGTGGAAAAGCTTTTTGCTAAGATGTGGACGAGAAGAGAGGCTAAAGACGAAGGTACGGTGCTCTGCAGAGCTAAGCACCGCTCCCGGGCGTCTTTCGGCCGAAGGCGCACACCGCAGAGCACTGTGAGCGGCAGAATCGTCTTTGCGCGAAGAAGCAGCTTCTTCGTCTCCGGGAGCCGGAGAGAGCGGCAACTTCGCAAAGGTGATGAAACATGCTGTACAACACTGCGATTGTGTGCGCAGCTTGCCAACTGAGAGAAAACAGTACCTGACCACTCTCCTGCCTTTTCTATTCACATGAACATTCGATTGCAAGCTGTTTTGGACAACTTTCTTTCTCTTCTTGCAAAACACTTGGCAGACCTCCGTGCAGCCTCTAGACCACGCAGGGAGATGTTTTCTGTGCTGGCACAGTTTCTCCTTGCCAGACAGAGTGGAAAAGCTTTTTGCTAAGATGTAGACGAGAAGAGAGGCTAAAGACGAAGGTACGGTGCTCTGCAGAGCAAAGCACCGCTCCCGGACGTCTTTCGGCAGAAGGCGCACACCGCAGAGCACTGTGAGCGGCAGAATCGTCTTTGCGCGAAGAAGCAGCTTCTTCGTCTCCGGGAGCCGGAGAGAGCGGCAGCTTCGCAAAGGTGATGAAACAAGCTGTACAACACTGCGATTGTGTGCGCAGCTTGCCAACTGAGAGAAAACAGTACCTGACCCATCTCCTGCCTTTTCTATTCACATGAACATTCGATTGCAAGCTGTTTTGGACAACTTTCTTTCTCTTCTTGCAAAACACTCGGCAGACCTCCGTGCAGCCTCTAGAACACGATGGGAGATGTTTTTTGTGCCGGCACAGTTTCTCCTTGCCAGAAAGAGTGGAAAAGCTTTTTGCTAAGATGTAGACGAGAAGAGAGGCTAAAGAAGCAGGTATTGTGCTCTGCAGAGCTAAGCACAGCTCCCGGGCCTCTTTCGGCAGAAGACACACACTGCAGAACACAGTGAGCGGCAGAATCGTCTTTGCGCGAAGAAGCAGCTTCTTCGTCTCCGGGAGCCGGAGAGAGCGGCAACTTCGCAAAGGTGATGAAACAAGCTCTACAACACTGCGATTGTGTGCGCAGCTTGCCAAGTGAGAGAAAACAGTACCTGACCACTCTCCTGCCTTTTCTATTCACATGAACATTGGATTGCAAGCTGTTTTGGACAACTTTCTTTCTCTTCTTGCAAAATACTCGGCAGACCTCCGTGCAGCTTCTAGAACACGATGGGAGATGTTTTCTGTGCTGGCAAAGTTTCTCCTTGCCAGACAGAGTGGAAAAGCTTTTTGCTAAGATGTAGACGAGAAGAGAGGCTAAAGACGAAGGTACGGTGCTCTGCAGAGCTAAGCACCGCTCCCGGGCGTCTTTCGGCAGAAGGCGCACACCGCATATCACTGTGAGCGGCAGAATCGTCTTTGCGCGAAGAAGCAGCTTCTTCGTCTCCGGGAGCCGGAGAGAGCGGCAACTTCGCAAAGGTGATGAAACAAGCTGTACAACACTGCGATTGTGTGCGCAGCTTTCCAATTGAGAGAAAACAGTACCTGACCACTCTCCTGCATTTTCTATTCACATGAACATTCGATTGCAAGCTGTTTTGGACAACTTTCTTTCACTTCTTGCAAAACACTCGGCAGACCTCCGTGCAGCCTCTAGAACACGATGGGAGATGTTTTCTGTGCTGGCACAGTTTCTCCTTGCCAGACAGAGTGGAAAAGCTTTTTGCTAAGATGTAGACGAGAAGAGAGGCTAAAGAAGCAGGTACGGTGCTTCTCAGAGCTAAGCACAGCTCCCGGGGCTCTTTCGGCAGAAGGCGCACACCGCAGAGCACTGTGAGCGGCAGAATCGTCTTTGCGCGAAGAAGCAGCTTCTTCGTCTCCGGGAGCCGGAGAGAGCGACAACTTGGCAATGGTGATGAAACAAGCTGTACAACACTGCGATTGTGTGCGCAGCTTGCCAACTGAGAGAAAACAGTACCTGACCACTCTCCTGCCTTTTCTATTCACATGAACATTCGATTGCAAGCTGTTTTGGACAACTTTCTTTCTCTTCTTGCAAAACACTCGGCAGACCTCCGTGCAGCCTCTAGAACACGATGGGAGATGTTTTCTGTGCTGGCAAAGTTTCTCCTTGCCAGACAGAGTGGAAAAGCTTTTTGCTAAGATGTAGACGAGAAGAGAGGCTAAAGACGAAGGTACGGTGCTCTGCAGAGCTAAGCACCGCTCCCGGACCTCATTCGGCAGAAGCCGCACACCGCAGATCACTGTGAGCGGCAGAATCGTCTTTGCGTGAAGAAGCAGCTTCTTCGTCTCCGGGAGCCGGAGAGAGCGGCAACTTCGCAAAGGTGATGAAACAAGCTGTACAACACTGCGATTGTGTGCACAGCTTTCCAATTCAGAGAAAACAGTACCTGACCACTCTCCTGCATTTTCTATTCACATGAACATTCGATTGCAAGCTGTTTTGGACAACTTTCTTTCACTTCTTGCAAAACACTCGGCAGACCTCCGTTCAGCCTCTAGAACACGATGGGAGATGTTTTCTGTGCTGGCACAGTTTCTCCTTGCCAGACAGAGTGGAAAAGCTTTTTGCTAAGATGTAGAGGAGAAGAGAGGCTAAAGACGAAGGTACGGTGCTCTGCAGAGCTAAGCACCGCTCCCGGACCTCTTTCGGCAGAAGGCGCACACCGCAGAGCACTGTGAGCGGCAGAATCGTCTTTGCGCGAAGAAGCAGCTTCTTCGTCTCCGGGAGCCGGAGAGAGCGGCAGCTTCGCAACGGTGTGAAACAAGCTGTACAACACTGCGATTGTGTGCGCAGCTTGCCAACTGAGAGAAAACAGTACCTGACCACTCTCCTGCCTTTTCTATTCACTTGAACATTCGATTGCAAGCTGTTTTGGACAACTTTCTTTCTCTTCTTGCAAAACACTCGGCAGACCTCCGTGCAGCCTCTAGAACACGATGGGAGATGTTTTCTGTGCTGGCACAGTTTCTCCTTGCCAGACAGAGTGGAAAAGCTTTTTGCTAAGATGTAGACGAGAAGAGAGGCTAAAGAAGCACGTATGGTGCTTCTCAGAGCTAAGCACCGCTCCCGGGGCTCTTTCGGCAGAAGGCGCACACCGCAGAGCACTGTGAGCGGCAGAATCGTCTTTGCGCGAAGAAGCAGCTTCTTCGTCTCCGGGAGCCGGAGAGAGCGGCAACTTCGCAAAGGTGATGAAACAAGCTCTACAACACTGCGATTGTGTGCGCAGCTTGCCAACTGAGAGAAAACAGTACCTGACCACTCTCCTGCCTTTTCTATTCACATGAACATTCGATTGGAAGCTGTTTTGGACAACTTTCTTTCTCTTCTTGCAAAACACTCGGCAGACCTCCGTGCAGCCTCTAGAAGACGATGGGAGATGTTTTCTGTGCTGGCACAGTTTCTCCTTGCCAGACAGAGTGGAAAAGCTTTTTGCTAAGATGTAGACGAGAAGAGAGGCTAAAGACGAAGGTACGGTGCTCTGCAGAGCTAAGCACCGCTCCCGGGCGTCTTTCGGCAGAAGGCGCACACCGCAGAGCACTGGGAGCGGCAGAATCGTCTTTGCGCGAAGAAGCAGCTTCTTCGTCTCCGGGAGCCGGAGAGAGCGGCAACTTCGCAAAGGTGATGAAACAAGCTGTACAACACTGCGATTGTGTGCGCAGCTTGCCAACTGAGAGAAAACAGTACCTGACCACTCTCCTGCCTTTTCTATTCACATGAACATTCGATTGGAAGCTGTTTTGGACAACTTTCTTTCTCTTCTTGCAAAACACTCGGCAGACCTCCGTGCAGCCTCTAGAACACGATGGGAGATGTTTTCTGTGCTGGCACAGTTTCTCCTTGCCAGACAGAGTGGAAAAGCTTTTTGCTAAGATGTAGACGAGAAGAGAGGCTAAAGAAGCACGTATGGTGCTTCTCAGAGCTAAGCACAGCTCCCGGGGCTCTTTCGGCAGAAGGCGCACACCGCAGAGCACTGTGAGCGGCAGAATCGTCTTTGCGCGAAGAAGCAGCTTCTTCGTCTCCGGGAGCCGGAGAGAGCGGCAACTTCGCAAAGGTGATGAAACAAGCTGTACAACACTGCGATTGTGTGCGCAGCGTGCCAACTGAGAGAAAACAGTACCTGACCACTCTCCTGCCTTTTCTATTCACATGAACATTCGATTGCAAGCTGTTTTGGAGAACTTTCTTTCTCTTCTTGCAAAACACTCGGCAGACCTCCGTGCAGCCTCTAGAACACGATGGGAGATGTTTTTTGTGCTGGCACAGTTTCTCCTTGCCAGACAGAGTGGAAAAGCTTTTTGCTAAGATGTAGACGAGAAGAGAGGCTAAAGACGAAGGTACGGTGCTCTGCAGAGCTAAGCACCGCTCCCGGGCGTCTTTCGGCAGAAGGCGCACACCGCAGAGCACTGTGAGCGGCAGAATCGTCTTTGCGCGAAGAAGCAGCTTCTTCGTCTCCGGGAGCCGGAGAGAGCGGCAACTTCGCAAAGGTGATGAAACAAGCTGTACAACACTGCGATTGTGTGCGCAGCTTGCCAACTGAGAGAAAACTGTACCTGACCACTCTCCTGCCTTTTCTATTCACATGAACATTCGATTGCAAGCTGTTTTGGACAACTTTCTTTCTCTTCTTGCAAAACACTCGGCAGACCTCCGTGCAGCCTCTAGAACACGATGGGAGATGTTTTCTGTGCTGGCACAGTTTCTCCTTGCCAGACAGAGTGGAAAAGCTTTTTGCTAAGATGTAGAGGAGAAGAGAGGCTAAAGACGAAGGTACGGTGCTCTGCAGAGCTAAGCACCGCTCCCGGGCGTCTTTCGGCAGAAGGCGCACACCGCAGAGCACTGTGAGCGGCAGAATCGTCTTTGCGCGAAGAAGCAGCTTCTTCGTCTCCGGGAGCCGGAGAGAGCGGCAACTTCGCAAAGGTGATGAAACAAGCTGTACAACACTGCGATTGTGTGCGCAGCTTGCCAACTGAGAGAAAACAGTACCTGACCACTCTCCTGCCTTTTCTATTCACATGAACATTCGATTGCAAGCTGTTTTGGACAACTTTCTTTCTCTTCTTGCAAAACACTCGGCAGACGTCCGTGCAGCCTCTAGAACACGATGGGAGATGTTTTCTGTGCTGGCACAGTTTCTCCTTGCCAGACAGAGTGGAAAAGCTTTTTGCTAAGATGTAGACGAGAAGAGAGGCTAAAGAAGCACGTATGGTGCTTCTCAGAGCTAAGCACAGCTCCCGGGGCTCTTTCGGCAGAAGGCGCACACCGCAGAGCACTGTGAGCGGCAGAATCGTCTTTGCGCGAAGAAGCAGCTTCTTCGTCTCCGGGAGCCGGAGAGAGCGGCAACTTCGCAAAGGTGATGAAACAAGCTGTACAACACTGCGATTGTGTGCGCAGCTGGCCAACTGAGAGAAAACAGTACCTGACCACTCTCCTGCCTTTTCTATTCACATGAACATTCGATTGCAAGCTGTTTTGGACAACTTTCTTTCTCTTCTTGCAAAACACTCGGCAGACCTCCGTGCAGCCTCTAGAAGACGATGGGAGATGTTTTCTGTGCTGGCACAGTTTCTCCTTGCCAGACAGAGTGGAAAAGCTTTTTGCTAAGATGTAGACGAGAAGAGAGGCTAAAGACGAAGGTACGGTGCTCTGCAGAGCTAAGCACCGCTCCCGGGCGTCTTTCGGCAGAAGGCGCACACCGCAGAGCACTGTGAGCGGCAGAATCGTCTTTGCGCGAAGAAGCAGCTTCTTCGTCTCCGGGAGCCGCAGAGAGCGGCAACTTCGCAAAGGTGATGAAACAAGCTGTACAACACTGCGATTGTGTGCGCAGCTTGCCAAGTGAGAGAAAACAGTACCTGACCACTCTCCTGCCTTTTCTATTCACATGAACATTCGATTGCAAGCTGTTTTGGACAACTTTCTTTCTCTTCTTGCAAAACACTCGGCAGACCTCCGTGCAGCCTCTAGAACACGATGGGAGATGTTTTTTGTGCTGGCACAGTTTCTCCTTGCCAGACAGAGTGGAAAAGCTTTTTGCTAAGATGTAGACGAGAAGAGAGGCTAAAGACGAAGGTACGGTGCTCTGCAGAGCTAAGCACCGCTCCCGGGCGTCTTTCGGCAGAAGGCGCACACCGCAGAGCACCGTGAGCGGCAGAATCGTCTTTGCGCGAAGAAGCAGCTTCTTCGTCTCCGGGAGCCGGAGAGAGCAGCAACTTCGCAAAGGTGATGAAACAAGCTGTACAACACTGCGATTGTGTGCGCAGCTTGCCAACTGAGAGAAAACAGTACCTGACCACTCTCCTGCCTTTTCTATTCACATGAACATTCGATTGGAAGCTGTTTTGGACAACTTTCTTTCTCTTCTTGCAAAACACTTGGCAGACCTCCGTGCAGCCTCTAGAACACGATGGGAGATGTTTTCTGTGCTGGCACAGTTTCTCCTTGCCAGACAGAGTGGAAAAGCTTTTTGCTAAGATGTAGACGAGAAGAGAGGCTAAAGACGAAGGTACGGTGCTCTGCAGAGCAAAGCACCGCTCCCGGACGTCTTTCGGCAGAAGGCGCACACCGCAGAGCACTGTGAGCGGCAGAATCGTCTTTGCGTGAAGAAGCAGCTTCTTCGTCTCCGGGAGCCGGAGAGAGCGGCAACTTGGCAAAGGTGATGAAACAAGCTGTACAACACTGCGATTCTGTGCACAGCTTTCCAATTCAGAGAAAACAGTACCTGACCACTCTCCTGCATTTTCTATTCACATGAACATTCGATTGCAAGCTGTTTTGGACAACTTTCTTTCACTTCTTGCAAAACACTCGGCAGACCTCCGTTCAGCCTCTAGAACACGATGGGAGATGTTTTCTGTGCTGGCACAGTTTCTCCTTGCCAGACAGAGTGGAAAAGCTTTTTGCTAAGATGTAGAGGAGAAGAGAGGCTAAAGACGAAGGTACGGTGCTCTGCAGAGCTAAGCACCGCTCCCGGACCTCTTTCGGCAGAAGGCGCACACCGCAGAGCACTGAGAGCGGCAGAATCGTCTTTGCGCGAAGAAGCAGCTTCTTCGTCTCCGGGAGCCGGAGAGAGCGGCAGCTTCGCAAAGGTGTGAAACAAGCTGTACAACACTGCGATTGTGTGCGCAGCTTGCCAACTGAGAGAAAACAGTACCTGACCACTCTCCTGCCTTTTCTATTCACTTGAACATTCGATTGCAAGCTGTTTTGGACAACTTTCTTTCTCTTCTTGCAAAACACTCGGCAGACCTCCGTGCAGCCTCTAGAACACGATGGGAGATGTTTTCTGTGCTGGCACAGTTTCTCCTTGCCAGACAGAGTGGAAAAGCTTTTTGCTAAGATGTAGACGAGAAGAGAGGCTAAAGAAGCACGTATGGTGCTTCTCAGAGCTAAGCACAGCTCCCGGGGCTCTTTCGGCAGAAGGCGCACACCGCAGAGCACTGTGAGCGGCAGAATCGTCTTTGCGCGAAGAAGCAGCTTCTTCGTCTCCGGGAGCCGGAGAGAGCGGCAACTTCGCAAAGGTGATGAAACAAGCTCTACAACACTGCGATTGTGTGCGCAGCTTGCCAAGTGAGAGAAAACAGTACCTGACCACTCTCCTGCCTTTTCTATTCACATGAACATTGGATTGCAAGCTGTTTTGGACAACTTTCTTTCACTTCTTGCAAAACACTCGGCAGACCTCCGTGCAGCCTCTAGAACACGATGGGAGATGTTTTCTGTGCTGGCACAGTTTCTCCTTGCCAGACAGAGTGGAAAAGCTTTTTGCTAAGATGTAGACGAGAAGAGAGGCTAAAGACGAAGGTACGGTGCTCTGCAGAGCTAAGCACCGCTCCCGGTCGTCTTTCGGCAGAAGGCGCACACCGCAGAGCACTGTGAGCGGCAGAATCGTCTTTGCGCGAAGAAGCAGCTTCTTCGTCTCCGGGAGCCGGAGAGAGCGGCAACTTCGCAAAGGTGATGAAACAAGCTGTACAACACTGCGATTGTGTGCGCAGCTTGCCAACTGAGAGAAAACAGTACCTGACCACTCTCCTGCCTTTTCTATTCACATGAACATTCGATTGCAAGCTGTTTTGGACAACTTTCTTTCTCTTCTTGCAAAACACTCGGCAGACCTCCGTGCAGCCTCTAGAACACGATGGGAGATGTTTTCTGTGCTGGCACAGTTTCTCCTTGCCAGACAGAGTGGAAAAGCTTTTTGCTAAGATGTAGACGAGAAGAGAGGCTAAAGACGAAGGTATGGTGCTCTGCAGAGCTGAGCACCGCTCCCGGGCGTCTTTCGGCAGAAGGCGCACACCGCAGAGCACTGTGAGCGGCAGAATCGTCTTTGCGCGAAGAAGCAGCTTCTTCGTCTCCGGGAGCCGGAGAGAGCGGCAGCTTCGCAAAGGTGATGAAACAAGCTGTACGACACTGCGATTGTGTGCGCAGCTTGCCAACTGAGAGAAAACAGTACCTGACCACTCTCCTGCCTTTTGTAATCACATGAACATTCGATTGCAAGCTGTTTTGGACAACTTTCTTTCTCTTCTTGCAAAACACTCGGCAGACCTCCGTGCAGCCTCTAGAACACGATGGGAGATGTTTTTTGTGCTGGCACAGTTTCTCCTTGCCAGACAGAGTGGAAAAGATTTTGCTAAGATGTAGACGAGGAGAGAGGCTAAAGACGAAAGTATGGTGCTCTGCAGAGCTAAGCACCGCTCCCGGGCGTCCTTCGGCAGAAGGCGCACTCCGCAGAGCACTGTGAGCGGCAGAATCGTCTTTGCGCGAAGAAGCAGCTTCTTCGTCTCCGGGAGCCGGAGAGAGCGCCAACTTCGCAAAGGTGATGAAACAAGCTGTACAACACTGCGATTGTGTGCGCAGCTTTCCAATTGAGAGAAAACAGTACCTGACCACTCTCCTGCATTTTCTATTCACATGAACATTCGATTGCAAGCTGTTTTGGACAACTTTCTTTCACTTCTTGCAAAACACTCGGCAGACCTCCGTGCAGCCTCTAGAACACGATGGGAGATGTTTTCTGTGCTGGCACAGTTTCTCCTTGCCAGACAGAGTGGAAAAGCTTTTTGCTAAGATGTAGACGAGAAGAGAGGCTAAAGACGAAGGTACGGTGCTCTGCAGAGCTAAGCACCGCTCCCGGGCGTCTTTCGGCAGAAGGCGCACACCGCAGAGCACTGTGAGCGGCAGAATCGTCTTTGCGCGAAGAAGCAGCTTCTTTGTCTCCGGGAGCCGGAGAGAGCGACAACTTCGCAAAGGTGATGAAACAAGCTGTACAACACTGCGATTGTGTGCGCAGTTTGCCAACTGAGAGAAAACAGTACCTGACCACTCTCCTGCCTTTTCTATTCACATGAACATTCGATTGCAAGCTGTTTTGGACAACTTTCTTTCTCTTCTTGCAAAACACTCGGCAGACCTCCGTGCAGCCTCTAGAACACGATGGGAGATGTTTTCTGTGCTGGCACAGTTTCTCCTTGCCAGACAGAGTGGAAAAGCTTTTTGCTAAGATGTAGACGAGAAGAGAGGCTAAAGACGAAGGTACGGTGCTCTGCAGAGCTAAGCACCGCTCCCGGGCGTCTTTCGGCAGAAGGCGCACACCGCAGAGCACTGTGAGCGGCAGAATCGTCTTTGCGCGAAGAAGCAGCTTCTTCGTCTCCGGGAGCCGGAGAGAGCGGCAACTTCGCAAAGGTGATGAAACAAGCTGTACAACACTGCGATTGTGTGCGCAGCTTGCCAACTGAGAGAAAACAGTACCTGACCACTCTCCTGCCTTTTCTATTCACATGAACATTCGATTGCAAGCTGTTTTGGACAACTTTCTTTCTCTTCTTGCAAAACACTCGGCAGACCTCCGTGCAGCCTCTAGAACACGATGGGAGATGTTTTCTGTGCTGCCACAGTTTCTCCTTGCTAGACAGAGTGGAAAAGCTTTTTGCTAAGATGTAGACGAGAAGAGAGGCTAAAGACGAAGGTACGGTGCTCTGCAGAGCTAAGAACCACTCCCGGGCGTCTTTCGGCAGAAGGCGCACACCGCAGAGCACTGTGAGCGGCAGAATCGTCTTTGCGCGAAGAAGCAGCTTCTTCGTCTTAGGGAGCCGGAGAGAGCGGCAACTTCGCAAAGGTGATGAAACAAGCTGTACGACACTGCGATTGTGTGCGCAGCTTCCCAACTGAGAGAAAACAGTACCTGACCACTCTCCTGCCTTTTCTATTCACATGAACATTCGATTGCAAGCTGTTTTGGACAACTTTCTTTCTCTTCTTGCAAAATACTCGGCAGACCTCCGTGCAGCCTCTAGAACACGATGGGAGATGTTTTTTGTGCTGGCACAGTTTCTCCTTGCCAGACAGAGTGGAAAAGCTTTTTGCTAAGATGTAGACGAGAAGAGAGGCTAAAGACGAAGGTACGGTGCTCTGCAGAGCTAAGCACCGCTCCCGGGCGTCTTTCGGCAGAAGGCGCACACCGCAGAGCACAGTGAGTGGCAGAATCGTCTTTGCGCGAAGAAGCAGCTTCTTCGTCTCCGGGAGCCGGAGAGAGCGGCAGCTTCGCAAAGGTGATGAAACAAGCTGTACGACACTGCGATTGTGTGCGCAGCTTGCCAACTGAGAGAAAACAGTACCTGACCACTCTCCTGCCTTTTGTAATCACATGAACATTCGATTGGAAGCTGTTTTGGACAACTTTCTTTCTCTTCTTGCAAAACACTTGGCAGACCTCCGTGCAGCCTCTAGAACACGATGGGAGATGTTTTCTGTGCTGGCACAGTTTCTCCTTGCCAGACAGAGTGGAAAAGCTTTTTGCTAAGATGTAGACGAGAAGAGAGGCTAAAGACGAAGGTACGGTGCTCTGCAGAGCTAAGCACCGCTCCCGGGCGTCTTTCGGCAGAAGGCGCACACCGCAGAGCACTGTGAGCGGCAGAATCGTCTTTGCGCGAAGAAGCAGCTTCTTCGTCTCCGGGAGCCGGAGAGAGCGGCAACTTCGCAAAGGTGATGAAACAAGCTGTACAACACTGCGATTGTGTGCGCAGCTTGCCAACTGAGAGAAAACAGTACCTGACCACTCTCCTGCCTTTTCTATTCACTTGAAAATTCGATTGCAAGCTGTTTTGGACAACTTTCTTTCTCTTCTTGCAAAACACTCGGCAGACCTGCGTGCAGCCTCTAGAAGACGATGGGAGATGTTTTCTGTGCTGGCACAGTTTCTCCTTGCCAGACAGAGTGGAAAAGCTTTTTGCTAAGATGTAGACGAGAAGAGAGGCTAAAGACGAAGGTACGGTGCTCTGCAGAGCTAAGCACCGCTCCCGGGCCTCTTTCGGCAGAAGGCGCACACCGCAGAGCACTGTGAGCGGCAGAATCGTCTTTGCGCGAAGAAGCAGCTTCTTCGTCTCCGGGAGCCGGAGAGAGCGGCAACTTGGCAAAGGTGATGAAACAAGCTGTACAACACTGCGATTGTGTGCGCAGCTTGCCAACTGAGAGAAAACAGTACCTGACCACTCTCCTGCCTTTTCTATTCACATGAACATTCGATTGCAAGCTGTTTTGGACAACTTTCTTTCACTTCTTGCAAAACACTCGGCAGACCTCCGTGCAGCCTCTAGAACACGATGGGAGATGTTTTCTGTGCTGGCACAGTTTCTCCTTGCCAGACAGAGTGGAAAAGCTTTTTGCTAAGATGTAGACGAGAAGAGAGGCTAAAGACGAAGGTACGGTGCTCTGCAGAGCTAAGCACCGCTCCCGGGCGTCTTTCGGCAGAAGGCGCACACCGCAGAGCACTGTGAGCGGCAGAATCGTCTTTGCGCGAAGAAGCAGCTTCTTTGTCTCCGGGAGCCGGAGAGAGCGACAACTTCGCAAAGGTGATGAAACAAGCTGTACAACACTGCGATTGTGTGCGCAGTTTGCCAACTGAGAGAAAACAGTACCTGACCACTCTCCTGCCTTTTCTATTCACATGAACATTCGATTGCAAGCTGTTTTGGACAACTTTCTTTCTCTTCTTGCAAAACACTCGGCAGACCTCCGTGCAGCCTCTAGAAGACGATGGGAGATGTTTTCTGTGCTGGCACAGTTTCTCCTTGCCAGACAGAGTGGAAAAGCTTTTTGCTAAGATGTAGACGAGAAGAGAGGCTAAAGACGAAGGTACGGTGCTCTGCAGAGCTAAGCACCGCTCCCGGACCTCTTTCGGCAGAAGGCGCACACCGCAGAGCACTGTGAGCGGCAGAATCGTCTTTGCGCGAAGAAGCAGCTTCTTCGTCTTAGGGAGCCGGAGAGAGCGGCAACTTCGCAAAGGTGATGAAACAAGCTGTACGACACTGCGATTGTGTGCGCAGCTTCCCAACTGAGAGAAAACAGTACCTGACCACTCTCCTGCCTTTTCTATTCACATGAACATTCGATTGCAAGCTGTTTTGGACAACTTTCTTTCTCTTCTTGCAAAATACTCGGCAGACCTCCGTGCAGCCTCTAGAACACGATGGGAGATGTTTTTTGTGCTGGCACAGTTTCTCCTTGCCAGACAGAGTGGAAAAGCTTTTTGCTAAGATGTAGACGAGAAGAGAGGCTAAAGACGAAGGTACGGTGCTCTGCAGAGCTAAGCACCGCTCCCGGGCGTCTTTCGGCAGAAGGCGCACACCGCAGAGCACTGTGAGAGGCAGAATCGTCTTTGCGCGAAGAAGCAGCTTCTTCGTCTCCGGGAGCCGGAGAGAGCGGCAGCTTCGCAAAGGTGATGAAACAAGCTGTACGACACTGCGATTGTGTGCGCAGCTTGCCAACTGAGAGAAAACAGTACCTGACCACTCTCCTGCCTTTTGTAATCACATGAACATTCGATTGGAAGCTGTTTTGGACAACTTTCTTTCTCTTCTTGCAAAACACTTGGCAGACCTCCGTGCAGCCTCTAGAACACGATGGGAGATGTTTTCTGTGCTGGCACAGTTTCTCCTTGCCAGACAGAGTGGAAAAGCTTTTTGCTAAGATGTAGACGAGAAGAGAGGCTAAAGACGAAGGTACGGTGCTCTGCAGAGCTAAGCACCGCTCCCGGGCGTCTTTCGGCAGAAGGCGCACACCGCAGAGCACTGTGAGCGGCAGAATCGTCTTTGCGCGAAGAAGCAGCTTCTTCGTCTCCGGGAGCCGGAGAGAGCGGCAACTTCGCAAAGGTGATGAAACAAGCTGTACAACACTGCGATTGTGTGCGCAGCTTGCCAACTGAGAGAAAACAGTACCTGACCACTCTCCTGCCTTTTCTATTCACTTGAACATTCGATTGCAAGCTGTTTTGGACAACTTTCTTTCTCTTCTTGCAAAACACTCGGCAGACCTGCGTGCAGCCTCTAGAAGACGATGGGAGATGTTTTCTGTGCTGGCACAGTTTCTCCTTGCCAGACAGAGTGGAAAAGCTTTTTGCTAAGATGTAGACGAGAAGAGAGGCTAAAGACGAAGGTACGGTGCTCTGCAGAGCTAAGCACCGCTCCCGGGCCTCTTTCGGCAGAAGGCGCACACCGCAGAGCACTGTGAGCGGCAGAATCGTCTTTGCGCGAAGAAGCAGCTTCTTCGTCTCCGGGAGCCGGAGAGAGCGGCAACTTGGCAAAGGTGATGAAACAAGCTGTACAACACTGCGATTGTGTGCGCAGCTTGCCAACTGAGAGAAAACAGTACCTGACCACTCTCCTGCCTTTTCTATTCACATGAACATTCGATTGCAAGCTGTTTTGGACAACTTTCTTTCTCTTCTTGCAAAATACTCGGCAGACCTCCGTGCAGCCTCTAGAAGACGATGGGAGATGTTTTCTGTGCTGGCACAGTTTCTCCTTGCCAGACAGAGTGGAAAAGCTTTTTGCTAAGATGTAGACGAGAAGAGAGGCTAAAGACGAAGGTACGGTGCTCTGCAGAGCTAAGCACCGCTCCCGGACCTCTTTCGGCAGAAGGCGCACACCACAGAGCACTGTGAGCGGCAGAATCGTCTTTGCGCGAAGAAGCAGCTTCTTCGTCTCCGGGAGCCGGAGAGAGCGGCAACTTCGCAAAGGTGATGAAACAAGCTGTACAACACTGCGATTGTGTGCGCAGCTTGCCAACTGAGAGAAAACAGTACCTGACCACTCTCCTGCCTTTTCTATTCACATGAACATTGGATTGCAAGCTGTTTTGGACAACTTTCTTTCTCTTCTTGCAAAACACTCGGCCGACCTGCGTGCAGCCTCTAGAAGACGATGGGAGATGTTTTCTGTGCTGGCACAGTTTCTCCTTGCCAGACAGAGTGGAAAAGCTTTTTGCTAAGATGTAGACGAGAAGAGAGGCTAAAGACGAAGGTACGGTGCTCTGCAGAGGTAAGCACCGCTCCCGGACCTCTTTCGGCAGAAGGCGCACACCGCAGAGCACTGTGAGCGGCAGAATCGTCTTTGGGCGAAGAAGCAGCTTCTTCGTCTCCGGGAGCCGGAGAGAGCGGCAACTTCGCAAAGGTGATGAAACAAGCTGTACAACACTGCGATTGTGTGCGCATCTTGCCAACTGAGAGAAAACAGTACCTGACCACTCTCCTGCCTTTTCTATTCACATGAACATTCGATTGCAAGCTGTTTTGGACAACTTTCTTTCTCTTCTTGCAAAACACTTGGCAGACCTCCGTGCAGCCTCTAGAACACGATGGGAGATGTTTTCTGTGCTGGCACAGTTTCTCCTTGCCAGACAGAGTGGAAAAGCTTTTTGCTAAGATGTAGACGAGAAGAGAGGCTAAAGACGAAGGTACGGTGCTGTGCAGAGCTAAGCACCGCTCCCGGGCGTCTTTCGGCAGAAGGCGCACACCGCAGAGCACTGTGAGCGGCAGAATCGTCTTTGCGCGAAGAAGCAGCTTCTTCGTCTCCGGGAGCCGGAGAGAGCGGCAACTTCGCAAAGGTGATGAAACAAGCTGTACAACACTGCGATTGTGTGCGCAGCTTGCCAACTGAGAGAAAACAGTACCTGACCACTCTCCTGCCTTTTCTATTCACATGAACATTCGATTGCAAGCTGTTTTGGACAACTTTCTTTCTCTTCTTGCAAAACACTCGGCAGGCCTGCGTGCAGCCTCTAGAACACGATGGGAGATGTTTTCTGTGCTGGCACAGTTTCTCCTTGCCAGACAGAGTGGAAAAGCTTTTTGCTAAGATGTAGACGAGAAGAGAGGCTAAAGACGAAGGTACGGTGCTCTGCAGAGCTAAGCACCGCTCCCGGGCGTCTTTCGGCAGAAGGCGCACACCGCAGAGCACTGTGAGCGGCAGAATCGTCTTTGCGCGAAGAAGCAGCTTCTTCGTCTCCGGGAGCCGGAGAGAGCGGCAACTTCGCAAAGGTGATGAAACAAGCTGTACAACACTGCGATTGTGTGCGCAGCTTGCCAACTGAGAGAAAACAGTACCTGACCACTCTCCTGCCTTTTCTATTCACATGAACATTCGATTGCAAGCTGTTTTGGACAACTTTCTTTCTCTTCTTGCAAAATACTCGGCAGACCTCCGTGCAGCCTCTAGAACACGATGGGAGATGTTTTTTGTGCTGGCACAGTTTCTCCTTGCCAGACAGAGTGGAAAAGCTTTTTGCTAAGATGTAGACGAGAAGAGAGGCTAAAGACGAAGGTACGATGCTCTGCAGAGCTAAGCACCACTCCCGGGCGTCTTTCGGAAGAAGGCGCACACCGCAGAGCACTGTGAGCGGCAGAATCGTCTTTGCGCGAAGAAGCAGCTTCTTCGTCTCCGGGAGCCGGAGAGAGCGGCAGCTTCGCAAAGGTGATGAAACAAGCTGTACGACACTGCGATTGTGTGCGCAGCTTGCCAAGTGAGAGAAAACAGTACCTGACCACTCTCCTGCCTTTTCTATTCACTTGAACTTTCGATTGCAAGCTGTTTTGGACAACTTTCTTTCTCTTCTTGCAAAACACTCGGCAGACCTGCGTGCAGCCTCTAGAAGACGATGGGAGATGTTTTCTGTGCTGGCACAGTTTCTCCTTGCCAGACAGAGTGGAAAAGCTTTTTGCTAAGATGTAGACAAGAAGAGAGGCTAAAGACGAAGGTACGGTGCTCTGCAGAGCTAAGCACCGCACCCGGACCTCTTTCGGCAGAAGGCGCACACCGCAGAGCACTGTGAGCGGCAGAATCGTCTTTGGGCGAAAAAGCTGCTTCTTCGTCTCCGGGAGCCGGAGAGAGCGGCAACTTGGCAAAGGTGATGAAACAAGCTGTACAACACTGCGATTGTGTGCGCCGCTTGCCAACTGAGACAAAACAGTACCTGACCACTCTCCTGCCTTTTCTATTCACTTGAACATTCGATTGCAAGCTGTTTTGGACAACTTTCTTTCTCTTCTTGCAAAACACTCGGCAGACCTCCGTGCAGCCTCTAGAACACGATGGGATATGTTTTTTGTGCTGGCACAGTTTCTCCTTGCCAGACAGAGTTGAAAAGCTTTTTGCTAAGATGTAGACGAGAAGAGAGGCTAAAGACGAAGGTACGGTGCTCTGCAGAGCTAAGCACCGCTCCCGGGCGTCTTTCGGCAGAAGGCGCACACCGCAGAGCACTGTGAGCGGCAGAATCGTCTTTGCGCGAAGAAGCAGCTTCTTCGTCTCCGGGAGCCGGAGAGAGCGGCAACTTGGCAAAGGTGATGAAACAAGCTGTACAACACTGCGATTGTGTGCGCCGCTTGCCAACTGAGACAAAACAGTACCTGACCACTCTCCTGCCTTTTCTATTCACTTGAACATTCGATTGCAAGCTGTTTTGGACAACTTTCTTTCTCTTCTTGCAAAACACTCGGCAGACCTCCGTGCAGCCTCTAGAACACGATGGGAGATGTTTTTTGTGCTGGCACAGTTTCTCCTTGCCAGACAGAGTGGAAAAGCTTTTTGCTAAGATGTAGACGAGAAGAGAGGCTAAAGACGAAGGTACGGTGCTCTGCAGAGCTAAGCACCGCTCCCGGGCGTCTTTCGGCAGAAGGCGCACACCGCAGAGCACTGTGAGCGGCAGAATCGTCTTTGCGCGAAGAAGCAGCTTCTTTGTCTCCGGGAGCCGGAGAGAGCAACAACTTCCCAAAGGTGATGAAACAAGCTGTACAACACTGCGATTGTGTGCGCCGCTTGCCAACTGAGACAAAACAGTACCTGACCACTCTCCTGCCTTTTCTATACACATGAACATTCGATTGCAAGCTGTTTTGGACAACTTTCTTTCTCTTCTTGCAAAACACTCGGCAGACCTCCGTGCAGCCTCTAGAAGACGATGGGAGATGTTTTCTGTGCTGGCACAGTTTCTCCTTGCCAGACAGAGTGGAAAAGCTTTTTGCTAAGATGTAGACGAGAAGAGAGGCTAAAGACGAAGGTACGGTGCTCTGCAGAGCTAAGCACCGCTCCCGGGCGTCTTTCGGCAGAAGGCGCACACCGCAGAGCACTGTGAGCGGCAGAATCGTCTTTGCGCGAAGAAGCAGCTTCTTTGTCACCGGGAGCCGGAGAGAGCGGCAACTTGGCAAAGGTGATGAAACAAGCTGTACAACACTGCGATTGTGTGCGCAGCTTGCCAAGTGAGAGAAAACAGTACCTGACCACTCTCCTGCCTTTTCTATTCACATGAACATTCGATTGCAAGCTGTTTTGGACAACTTTCTTTCTCTTCTTGCAAAACACTCGGCAGACCTGCGTGCAGCCTCTAGAACACGATGGGAGATGTTTTCTGTGCTGCCACAGTTTCTCCTTGCTAGACAGAGTGGAAAAGCTTTTTGCTAAGATGTAGACGAGAAGAGAGGCTAAAGACGAAGGTACGGTGCTCTGCAGAGCTAAGAACCACTCCCGGGCGTCTTTCGGCAGAAGGCGCACACCGCAGAGCACTGTGAGCGGCAGAATCGTCTTTGCGCGAAGAAGCAGCTTCTTCGTCTTAGGGAGCCGGAGAGAGCGGCAACTTCGCAAAGGTGATGAAACAAGCTGTACGACACTGCGATTGTGTGCGCAGCTTCCCAACTGAGAGAAAACAGTACCTGACCACTCTCCTGCCTTTTCTATTCACATGAACATTCGATTGCAAGCTGTTTTGGACAACTTTCTTTCTCTTCTTGCAAAATACTCGGCAGACCTCCGTGCAGCCTCTAGAACACGATGGGAGATGTTTTTTGTGCTGGCACAGTTTCTCCTTGCCAGACAGAGTGGAAAAGCTTTTTGCTAAGATGTAGACGAGAAGAGAGGCTAAAGACGAAGGTACGGTGCTCTGCAGAGCTAAGCACCGCTCCCGGGCGTCTTTCGGCAGAAGGCGCACACCGCAGAGCACTGTGAGAGGCAGAATCGTCTTTGCGCGAAGAAGCAGCTTCTTCGTCTCCGGGAGCCGGAGAGAGCGGCAGCTTCGCAAAGGTGATGAAACAAGCTGTACGACACTGCGATTGTGTGCGCAGCTTGCCAACTGAGAGAAAACAGTACCTGACCACTCTCCTGCCTTTTGTAATCACATGAACATTCGATTGGAAGCTGTTTTGGACAACTTTCTTTCTCTTCTTGCAAAACACTTGGCAGACCTCCGTGCAGCCTCTAGAACACGATGGGAGATGTTTTCTGTGCTGGCACAGTTTCTCCTTGCCAGACAGAGTGGAAAAGCTTTTTGCTAAGATGTAGACGAGAAGAGAGGCTAAAGACGAAGGTACGGTGCTCTGCAGAGCTAAGCACCGCTCCCGGGCGTCTTTCGGCAGAAGGCGCACACCGCAGAGCACTGTGAGCGGCAGAATCGTCTTTGCGCGAAGAAGCAGCTTCTTCGTCTCCGGGAGCCGGAGAGAGCGGCAACTTCGCAAAGGTGATGAAACAAGCTGTACAACACTGCGATTGTGTGCGCAGCTTGCCAACTGAGAGAAAACAGTACCTGACCACTCTCCTGCCTTTTCTATTCACTTGAACATTCGATTGCAAGCTGTTTTGGACAACTTTCTTTCTCTTCTTGCAAAACACTCGGCAGACCTGCGTGCAGCCTCTAGAAGACGATGGGAGATGTTTTCTGTGCTGGCACAGTTTCTCCTTGCCAGACAGAGTGGAAAAGCTTTTTGCTAAGATGTAGACGAGAAGAGAGGCTAAAGACGAAGGTACGGTGCTCTGCAGAGCTAAGCACCGCTCCCGGGCCTCTTTCGGCAGAAGGCGCACACCGCAGAGCACTGTGAGCGGCAGAATCGTCTTTGCGCGAAGAAGCAGCTTCTTCGTCTCCGGGAGCCGGAGAGAGCGGCAACTTGGCAAAGGTGATGAAACAAGCTGTACAACACTGCGATTGTGTGCGCAGCTTGCCAACTGAGAGAAAACAGTACCTGACCACTCTCCTGCCTTTTCTATTCACATGAACATTCGATTGCAAGCTGTTTTGGACAACTTTCTTTCTCTTCTTGCAAAATACTCGGCAGACCTCCGTGCAGCCTCTAGAAGACGATGGGAGATGTTTTCTGTGCTGGCACAGTTTCTCCTTGCCAGACAGAGTGGAAAAGCTTTTTGCTAAGATGTAGACGAGAAGAGAGGCTAAAGACGAAGGTACGGTGCTCTGCAGAGCTAAGCACCGCTCCCGGACCTCTTTCGGCAGAAGGCGCACACCACAGAGCACTGTGAGCGGCAGAATCGTCTTTGCGCGAAGAAGCAGCTTCTTCGTCTCCGGGAGCCGGAGAGAGCGGCAACTTCGCAAAGGTGATGAAACAAGCTGTACAACACTGCGATTGTGTGCGCAGCTTGCCAACTGAGAGAAAACAGTACCTGACCACTCTCCTGCCTTTTCTATTCACATGAACATTGGATTGCAAGCTGTTTTGGACAACTTTCTTTCTCTTCTTGCAAAACACTCGGCCGACCTGCGTGCAGCCTCTAGAAGACGATGGGAGATGTTTTCTGTGCTGGCACAGTTTCTCCTTGCCAGACAGAGTGGAAAAGCTTTTTGCTAAGATGTAGACGAGAAGAGAGGCTAAAGACGAAGGTACGGTGCTCTGCAGAGGTAAGCACCGCTCCCGGACCTCTTTCGGCAGAAGGCGCACACCGCAGAGCACTGTGAGCGGCAGAATCGTCTTTGGGCGAAGAAGCAGCTTCTTCGTCTCCGGGAGCCGGAGAGAGCGGCAACTTCGCAAAGGTGATGAAACAAGCTGTACAACACTGCGATTGTGTGCGCATCTTGCCAACTGAGAGAAAACAGTACCTGACCACTCTCCTGCCTTTTCTATTCACATGAACATTCGATTGCAAGCTGTTTTGGACAACTTTCTTTCTCTTCTTGCAAAACACTTGGCAGACCTCCGTGCAGCCTCTAGAACACGATGGGAGATGTTTTCTGTGCTGGCACAGTTTCTCCTTGCCAGACAGAGTGGAAAAGCTTTTTGCTAAGATGTAGACGAGAAGAGAGGCTAAAGACGAAGGTACGGTGCTGTGCAGAGCTAAGCACCGCTCCCGGGCGTCTTTCGGCAGAAGGCGCACACCGCAGAGCACTGTGAGCGGCAGAATCGTCTTTGCGCGAAGAAGCAGCTTCTTCGTCTCCGGGAGCCGGAGAGAGCGGCAACTTCGCAAAGGTGATGAAACAAGCTGTACAACACTGCGATTGTGTGCGCAGCTTGCCAACTGAGAGAAAACAGTACCTGACCACTCTCCTGCCTTTTCTATTCACATGAACATTCGATTGCAAGCTGTTTTGGACAACTTTCTTTCTCTTCTTGCAAAACACTCGGCAGGCCTGCGTGCAGCCTCTAGAACACGATGGGAGATGTTTTCTGTGCTGGCACAGTTTCTCCTTGCCAGACAGAGTGGAAAAGCTTTTTGCTAAGATGTAGACGAGAAGAGAGGCTAAAGACGAAGGTACGGTGCTCTGCAGAGCTAAGCACCGCTCCCGGGCGTCTTTCGGCAGAAGGCGCACACCGCAGAGCACTGTGAGCGGCAGAATCGTCTTTGCGCGAAGAAGCAGCTTCTTCGTCTCCGGGAGCCGGAGAGAGCGGCAACTTCGCAAAGGTGATGAAACAAGCTGTACAACACTGCGATTGTGTGCGCAGCTTGCCAACTGAGAGAAAACAGTACCTGACCACTCTCCTGCCTTTTCTATTCACATGAACATTCGATTGCAAGCTGTTTTGGACAACTTTCTTTCTCTTCTTGCAAAATACTCGGCAGACCTCCGTGCAGCCTCTAGAACACGATGGGAGATGTTTTTTGTGCTGGCACAGTTTCTCCTTGCCAGACAGAGTGGAAAAGCTTTTTGCTAAGATGTAGACGAGAAGAGAGGCTAAAGACGAAGGTACGATGCTCTGCAGAGCTAAGCACCACTCCCGGGCGTCTTTCGGAAGAAGGCGCACACCGCAGAGCACTGTGAGCGGCAGAATCGTCTTTGCGCGAAGAAGCAGCTTCTTCGTCTCCGGGAGCCGGAGAGAGCGGCAGCTTCGCAAAGGTGATGAAACAAGCTGTACGACACTGCGATTGTGTGCGCAGCTTGCCAAGTGAGAGAAAACAGTACCTGACCACTCTCCTGCCTTTTCTATTCACTTGAACTTTCGATTGCAAGCTGTTTTGGACAACTTTCTTTCTCTTCTTGCAAAACACTCGGCAGACCTGCGTGCAGCCTCTAGAAGACGATGGGAGATGTTTTCTGTGCTGGCACAGTTTCTCCTTGCCAGACAGAGTGGAAAAGCTTTTTGCTAAGATGTAGACAAGAAGAGAGGCTAAAGACGAAGGTACGGTGCTCTGCAGAGCTAAGCACCGCACCCGGACCTCTTTCGGCAGAAGGCGCACACCGCAGAGCACTGTGAGCGGCAGAATCGTCTTTGGGCGAAAAAGCTGCTTCTTCGTCTCCGTGAGCCGGAGAGAGCGGCAACTTGGCAAAGGTGATGAAACAAGCTGTACAACACTGCGATTGTGTGCGCCGCTTGCCAACTGAGACAAAACAGTACCTGACCACTCTCCTGCCTTTTCTATTCACTTGAACATTCGATTGCAAGCTGTTTTGGACAACTTTCTTTCTCTTCTTGCAAAACACTCGGCAGACCTCCGTGCAGCCTCTAGAACACGATGGGATATGTTTTTTGTGCTGGCACAGTTTCTCCTTGCCAGACAGAGTTGAAAAGCTTTTTGCTAAGATGTAGACGAGAAGAGAGGCTAAAGACGAAGGTACGGTGCTCTGCAGAGCTAAGCACCGCTCCCGGGCGTCTTTCGGCAGAAGGCGCACACCGCAGAGCACTGTGAGCGGCAGAATCGTCTTTGCGCGAAGAAGCAGCTTCTTCGTCTCCGGGAGCCGGAGAGAGCGGCAACTTGGCAAAGGTGATGAAACAAGCTGTACAACACTGCGATTGTGTGCGCCGCTTGCCAACTGAGACAAAACAGTACCTGACCACTCTCCTGCCTTTTCTATTCACTTGAACATTCGATTGCAAGCTGTTTTGGACAACTTTCTTTCTCTTCTTGCAAAACACTCGGCAGACCTCCGTGCAGCCTCTAGAACACGATGGGAGATGTTTTTTGTGCTGGCACAGTTTCTCCTTGCCAGACAGAGTGGAAAAGCTTTTTGCTAAGATGTAGACGAGAAGAGAGGCTAAAGACGAAGGTACGGTGCTCTGCAGAGCTAAGCACCGCTCCCGGGCGTCTTTCGGCAGAAGGCGCACACCGCAGAGCACTGTGAGCGGCAGAATCGTCTTTGCGCGAAGAAGCAGCTTCTTTGTCTCCGGGAGCCGGAGAGAGCAACAACTTCCCAAAGGTGATGAAACAAGCTGTACAACACTGCGATTGTGTGCGCCGCTTGCCAACTGAGACAAAACAGTACCTGACCACTCTCCTGCCTTTTCTATACACATGAACATTCGATTGCAAGCTGTTTTGGACAACTTTCTTTCTCTTCTTGCAAAACACTCGGCAGACCTCCGTGCAGCCTCTAGAACACGATGGGAGATGTTTTCTGTGCTGGCACAGTTTCTCCTTGCCAGACAGAGTGGAAAAGCTTTTTGCTAAGATGTAGACGAGAAGAGAGGCTAAAGACGAAGGTACGGTGCTCTGCAGAGCTAAGCACCGCTCCCGGGCGTCTTTCGGCAGAAGGCGCACACCGCAGAGCACTGTGAGCGGCAGAATCGTCTTTGCGCGAAGAAGCAGCTTCTTTGTCACCGGGAGCCGGAGAGAGCGGCAACTTGGCAAAGGTGATGAAACAAGCTGTACAACACTGCGATTGTGTGCGCAGCTTGCCAAGTGAGAGAAAACAGTACCTGACCACTCTCCTGCCTTTTCTATTCACATGAACATTCGATTGCAAGCTGTTTTGGACAACTTTCTTTCTCTTCTTGCAAAACACTCGGCAGACCTGCGTGCAGCCTCTAGAACACGATGGGAGATGTTTTCTGTGCTGGCACAGTTTCTCCTTGCCAGACAGAGTGGAAAAGCTTTTTGCTAAGATGTAGACGAGAAGAGAGGCTAAAGACGAAGGTACGGTGCTCTGCAGAGCTAAGCACCGCTCCCGGACCTCTTTCGGCAGAAGGCGCACACCGCAGAGCACTGTGAGCGGCAGAATCGTCTTTGCGCGAAGAAGCAGCTTCTTCGTCTCCGGGAGCCGCAGAGAGCGGCAACTTGGCAAAGGTGATGAAACAAGCTGTACAACACTGCGATTGTGTGCGCAGTTTGCCAACTGAGAGAAAACAGTACCTGACCACTCTCCTGCCTTTTCTATTCACATGAACATTCGATTGCAAGCTGTTTTGGACAACTTTCTTTCTCTTCTTGCAAAACACTCGGCAGACCTCCGTGCAGCCTCTAGAACACGATGGGAGATGTTTTCTGTGCTGGCACAGTTTCTCCTTGCCAGACAGAGTGGAAAAGCTTTTTGCTAAGATGTAGACGAGAAGAGAGGCTAAAGACGAAGGTACGGTGCTCTGCAGAGCTAAGCACCGCTCCCGGGCGTCTTTCGGCAGAAGGCGCACACCGCAGAGCACTGTGAGCGGCAGAATCGTCTTTGCGCGAAGAAGCAGCTTCTTCGTCTCCGGGAGCCGGAGAGAGCGGCAACTTCGCAAAGGTGATGAAACAAGCTGTACAACACTGCGATTGTGTGCGCAGCTTGCCAACTGAGAGAAAACAGTACCTGACCACTCTCCTGCCTTTTCTATTCACATGAACATTCGATTGCAAGCTGTTTTGGACAACTTTCTTTCTCTTCTTGCAAAACACTCGGCAGACCTCCGTGCAGCCTCTAGAACACGATGGGAGATGTTTTCTGTGCTGCCACAGTTTCTCCTTGCTAGACAGAGTGGAAAAGCTTTTTGCTAAGATGTAGACGAGAAGAGAGGCTAAAGACGAAGGTACGGTGCTCTGCAGAGCTAAGAACCACTCCCGGGCGTCTTTCGGCAGAAGGCGCACACCGCAGAGCACTGTGAGCGGCAGAATCGTCTTTGCGCGAAGAAGCAGCTTCTTCGTCTTAGGGAGCCGGAGAGAGCGGCAACTTCGCAAAGGTGATGAAACAAGCTGTACGACACTGCGATTGTGTGCGCAGCTTCCCAACTGAGAGAAAACAGTACCTGACCACTCTCCTGCCTTTTCTATTCACATGAACATTCGATTGCAAGCTGTTTTGGACAACTTTCTTTCTCTTCTTGCAAAATACTCGGCAGACCTCCGTGCAGCCTCTAGAACACGATGGGAGATGTTTTTTGTGCTGGCACAGTTTCTCCTTGCCAGACAGAGTGGAAAAGCTTTTTGCTAAGATGTAGACGAGAAGAGAGGCTAAAGACGAAGGTACGGTGCTCTGCAGAGCTAAGCACCGCTCCCGGGCGTCTTTCGGCAGAAGGCGCACACCGCAGAGCACTGTGAGTGGCAGAATCGTCTTTGCGCGAAGAAGCAGCTTCTTCGTCTCCGGGAGCCGGAGAGAGCGGCAGCTTCGCAAAGGTGATGAAACAAGCTGTACGACACTGCGATTGTGTGCGCAGCTTGCCAACTGAGAGAAAACAGTACCTGACCACTCTCCTGCCTTTTGTAATCACATGAACATTCGATTGGAAGCTGTTTTGGACAACTTTCTTTCTCTTCTTGCAAAACACTTGGCAGACCTCCGTGCAGCCTCTAGAACACGATGGGAGATGTTTTCTGTGCTGGCACAGTTTCTCCTTGCCAGACAGAGTGGAAAAGCTTTTTGCTAAGATGTAGACGAGAAGAGAGGCTAAAGACGAAGGTACGGTGCTCTGCAGAGCTAAGCACCGCTCCCGGGCCTCTTTCGGCAGAAGGCGCACACCGCAGAGCACTGTGAGCGGCAGAATCGTCTTTGCGCGAAGAAGCAGCTTCTTCGTCTCCGGGAGCCGGAGAGAGCGGCAACTTCGCAAAGGTGATGAAACAAGCTGTACAACACTGCGATTGTGTGCGCAGCTTGCCAACTGAGAGAAAACAGTACCTGACCACTCTCCTGCCTTTTCTATTCACTTGAAAATTCGATTGCAAGCTGTTTTGGACAACTTTCTTTCTCTTCTTGCAAAACACTCGGCAGACCTGCGTGCAGCCTCTAGAAGACGATGGGAGATGTTTTCTGTGCTGGCACAGTTTCTCCTTGCCAGACAGAGTGGAAAAGCTTTTTGCTAAGATGTAGACGAGAAGAGAGGCTAAAGACGAAGGTACGGTGCTCTGCAGAGCTAAGCACCGCTCCCGGGCGTCTTTCGGCAGAAGGCGCACACCGCAGAGCACTGTGAGCGGCAGAATCGTCTTTGCGCGAAGAAGCAGCTTCTTCGTCTCCGGGAGCCGGAGAGAGCGGCAACTTGGCAAAGGTGATGAAACAAGCTGTACAACACTGCGATTGTGTGCGCAGCTTGCCAACTGAGAGAAAACAGTACCTGACCACTCTCCTGCCTTTTCTATTCACATGAACATTCGATTGCAAGCTGTTTTGGACAACTTTCTTTCTCTTCTTGCAAAATACTCGGCAGACCTCCGTGCAGCCTCTAGAAGACGATGGGAGATGTTTTCTGTGCTGGCACAGTTTCTCCTTGCCAGACAGAGTGGAAAAGCTTTTTGCTAAGATGTAGACGAGAAGAGAGGCTAAAGACGAAGGTACGGTGCTCTGCAGAGCTAAGCACCGCTCCCGGACCTCTTTCGGCAGAAGGCGCACACCACAGAGCACTGTGAGCGGCAGAATCGTCTTTGCGCGAAGAAGCAGCTTCTTCGTCTCCGGGAGCCGGAGAGAGCGGCAACTTCGCAAAGGTGATGAAACAAGCTGTACAACACTGCGATTGTGTGCGCAGCTTGCCAACTGAGAGAAAACAGTACCTGACCACTCTCCTGCCTTTTCTATTCACATGAACATTGGATTGCAAGCTGTTTTGGACAACTTTCTTTCTCTTCTTGCAAAACACTCGGCCGACCTGCGTGCAGCCTCTAGAAGACGATGGGAGATGTTTTCTGTGCTGGCACAGTTTCTCCTTGCCAGACAGAGTGGAAAAGCTTTTTGCTAAGATGTAGACGAGAAGAGAGGCTAAAGACGAAGGTACGGTGCTCTGCAGAGGTAAGCACCGCTCCCGGACCTCTTTCGGCAGAAGGCGCACACCGCAGAGCACTGTGAGCGGCAGAATCGTCTTTGGGCGAAGAAGCAGCTTCTTCGTCTCCGGGAGCCGGAGAGAGCGGCAACTTCGCAAAGGTGATGAAACAAGCTGTACACACTGCGATTGTGTGCGCATCTTGCCAACTGAGAGAAAACAGTACCTGACCACTCTCCTGCCTTTTCTATTCACATGAACATTCGATTGGAAGCTGTTTTGGACAACTTTCTTTCTCTTCTTGCAAAACACTTGGCAGACCTCCGTGCAGCCTCTAGAACACGATGGGAGATGTTTTCTGTGCTGGCACAGTTTCTCCTTGCCAGACAGAGTGGAAAAGCTTTTTGCTAAGATGTAGACGAGAAGAGAGGCTAAAGACGAAGGTACGGTGCTGTGCAGAGCTAAGCACCGCTCCCGGGCGTCTTTCGGCAGAAGGCGCACACCGCAGAGCACTGTGAGCGGCAGAATCGTCTTTGCGCGAAGAAGCAGCTTCTTCGTCTCCGGGAGCCGGAGAGAGCGGCAACTTCGCAAAGGTGATGAAACAAGCTGTACAACACTGCGATTGTGTGCGCAGCTTGCCAACTGAGAGAAAACAGTACCTGACCACTCTCCTGCCTTTTCTATTCACATGAACATTCGATTGCAAGCTGTTTTGGACAACTTTCTTTCTCTTCTTGCAAAACACTCGGCAGGCCTGCGTGCAGCCTCTAGAACACGATGGGAGATGTTTTCTGTGCTGGCACAGTTTCTCCTTGCCAGACAGAGTGGAAAAGCTTTTTGCTAAGATGTAGACGAGAAGAGAGGCTAAAGACGAAGGTACGGTGCTCTGCAGAGCTAAGCACCGCTCCCGGGCGTCTTTCGGCAGAAGGCGCACACCGCAGAGCACTGTGAGCGGCAGAATCGTCTTTGCGCGAAGAAGCAGCTTCTTCGTCTCCGGGAGCCGGAGAGAGCGGCAACTTCGCAAAGGTGATGAAACAAGCTGTACAACACTGCGATTGTGTGCGCAGCTTGCCAACTGAGAGAAAACAGTACCTGACCACTCTCCTGCCTTTTCTATTCACATGAACATTCGATTGCAAGCTGTTTTGGACAACTTTCTTTCTCTTCTTGCAAAATACTCGGCAGACCTCCGTGCAGCCTCTAGAACACGATGGGAGATGTTTTTTGTGCTGGCACAGTTTCTCCTTGCCAGACAGAGTGGAAAAGCTTTTTGCTAAGATGTAGACGAGAAGAGAGGCTAAAGACGAAGGTACGATGCTCTGCAGAGCTAAGCACCACTCCCGGGCGTCTTTCGGCAGAAGGCGCACACCGCAGAGCACTGTGAGCGGCAGAATCGTCTTTGCGCGAAGAAGCAGCTTCTTCGTCTCCGGGAGCCGGAGAGAGCGGCAGCTTCGCAAAGGTGATGAAACAAGCTGTACGACACTGCGATTGTGTGCGCAGCTTGCCAAGTGAGAGAAAACAGTACCTGACCACTCTCCTGCCTTTTCTATTCACTTGAACTTTCGATTGCAAGCTGTTTTGGACAACTTTCTTTCTCTTCTTGCAAAACACTCGGCAGACCTGCGTGCAGCCTCTAGAAGACGATGGGAGATGTTTTCTGTGCTGGCACAGTTTCTCCTTGCCAGACAGAGTGGAAAAGCTTTTTGCTAAGATGTAGACAAGAAGAGAGGCTAAAGACGAAGGTACGGTGCTCTGCAGAGCTAAGCACCGCACCCGGACCTCTTTCGGCAGAAGGCGCACACCGCAGAGCACTGTGAGCGGCAGAATCGTCTTTGGGCGAAAAAGCTGCTTCTTCGTCTCCGGGAGCCGGAGAGAGCGGCAACTTGGCAAAGGTGATGAAACAAGCTGTACAACACTGCGATTGTGTGCGCCGCTTGCCAACTGAGACAAAACAGTACCTGACCACTCTCCTGCCTTTTCTATTCACTTGAACATTCGATTGAAAGCTGTTTTGGACAACTTTCTTTCTCTTCTTGCAAAACACTCGGCAGACCTCCGTGCAGCCTCTAGAACACGATGGGAGATGTTTTTTGTGCTGGCACAGTTTCTCCTTGCCAGACAGAGTTGAAAAGCTTTTTGCTAAGATGTAGACGAGAAGAGAGGCTAAAGACGAAGGTACGGTGCTCTGCAGAGCTAAGCACCGCTCCCGGGCGTCTTTCGGCAGAAGGCGCACACCGCAGAGCACTGTGAGCGGCAGAATCGTCTTTGCGCGAAGAAGCAGCTTCTTCGTCTCCGGGAGCCGGAGAGAGCGGCAACTTGGCAAAGGTGATGAAACAAGCTGTACAACACTGCGATTGTGTGCGCCGCTTGCCAACTGAGACAAAACAGTACCTGACCACTCTCCTGCCTTTTCTATTCACTTGAACATTCGATTGCAAGCTGTTTTGGACAACTTTCTTTCTCTTCTTGCAAAACACTCGGCAGACCTCCGTGCAGCCTCTAGAACACGATGGGAGATGTTTTTTGTGCTGGCACAGTTTCTCCTTGCCAGACAGAGTGGAAAAGCTTTTTGCTAAGATGTAGACGAGAAGAGAGGCTAAAGACGAAGGTACGGTGCTCTGCAGAGCTAAGCACCGCTCCCGGGCGTCTTTCGGCAGAAGGCGCACACCGCAGAGCACTGTGAGCGGCAGAATCGTCTTTGCGCGAAGAAGCAGCTTCTTTGTCTCCGGGAGCCGGAGAGAGCAACAACTTCCCAAAGGTGATGAAACAAGCTGTACAACACTGCGATTGTGTGCGCAGCTTGCCAACTGAGAGAAAACAGTACCTGACCACTCTCCTGCCTTTTCTATTCACATGAACATTCGATTGCAAGCTGTTTTGGACAACTTTCTTTCTCTTCTTGCAAAACACTTGTCAGACCTGCGTGCAGCCTCTAGAACACGATGGGAGATGTTTTCTGTGCTGGCACAGTTTCTCCTTGCCAGACAGAGTGGAAAAGCTTTTTGCTAAGATGTAGACGAGAAGAGAGGCTAAAGACGAAGGTACGGTGCTCTGCAGAGCTAAGCACCGCTCCCGGACCTCTTTCGGCAGAAGGCGCACACCGCAGAGCACTGTGAGCGGCAGAATCGTCTTTGGGCGAAAAAGCAGCTTCTTCGTCTCCGGGAGCCGGAGAGAGCGGCAACTTCGCAAAGGTGATGAAACAAGCTGTACAACACTGCGATTGTGTGCGCCGCTTGCCAACTGAGACAAAACAGTACCTGACCACTCTCCTGCCTTTTCTATACACATGAACATTCGATTGCAAGCTGTTTTGGGCAACTTTCTTTCTCTTCTTGCAAAACACTCGGCAGACCTCCGTGCAGCCTCTAGAAGACGATGGGAGATGTTTTCTGTGCTGGCACAGTTTCTCCTTGCCAGACAGAGTGGAAAAGCTTTTTGCTAAGATGTAGACGAGAAGAGAGGCTAAAGACGAAGGTACGGTGCTCTGCAGAGCTAAGCACCGCTCCCGGGCGTCTTTCGGCAGAAGGCGCACACCGCAGAGCACTGTGAGCGGCAGAATCGTCTTTGCGCGAAGAAGCAGCTTCTTTGTCACCGGGAGCCGGAGAGAGCGACAACTTCGCAAAGGTGATGAAACAAGCTGTACAACACTGCGATTGTGTGCGCAGCTTGCCAAGTGAGAGAAAACAGTACCTGACCACTCTCCTGCCTTTTCTATTCACATGAACATTCGATTGCAAGCTGTTTTGGACAACTTTCTTTCTCTTCTTGCAAAACACTCGGCAGACCTGCGTGCAGCCTCTAGAACACGATGGGAGATGTTTTCTGTGCTGGCACAGTTTCTCCTTGCCAGACAGAGTGGAAAAGCTTTTTGCTAAGATGTAGACGAGAAGAGAGGCTAAAGACGAAGGTACGGTGCTCTGCAGAGCTAAGCACCGCTCCCGGACCTCTTTCGGCAGAAGGCGCACACCGCAGAGCACTGTGAGCGGCAGAATCGTCTTTGCGCGAAGAAGCAGCTTCTTCGTCTCCGGGAGCCGGAGAGAGCGGCAACTTGGCAAAGGTGATGAAACAGGCTGTACAACACTGCGATTGTGTGCGCAGCTTGCCAAGTTAGAGAAAACAATACCTGACCACTCTCCTGCCTTTTCTATTCACATGAACATTCGATTGCAAGCTGTTTTGGACAACTTTCTTTCTCTTCTTGCATAACACTCGGCAGACTTCCGTGCAGCCTCTAGAACACGATGGGAGATGTTTTCTGTGCTGGCACAGTTTCTCCTTGCCAGACAGAGTGGAAAAGCTTTTTGCTAAGATGTAGACGAGAAGAGAGGCTAAAGACGAAGGTACGGTGCTCTGCAGAGCTAAGCACCGCTCCCGGACCTCTTTCGGCAGAAGGCGCACACCGCAGAGCACTGTGAGCGGCAGAATCGTCTTTGCGCGAAGAAGCAGCTTCTTCGTCTCCGGGAGCCGGAGAGAGCGGCAACTTCGCAAAGGTGATGAAACAAGCTGTACAACACTGCGATTGTGTGCGCATCTTGCCAACTGAGAGAAAACAGTACCTGACCACTCTCCTGCCTTTTCTATTCACATGAACATTCGATTGCAAGCTGTTTTGGACAACTTTCTTTCTCTTCTTGCAAAACACTCGGCAGACCTCCGTGCAGCCTCTAGAAGACGATGGGAGATGTTTTCTGTGCTGGCACAGTTTCTCCTTGCCAGACAGAGTGGAAAAGCTTTTTGCTAAGATGTAGACGAGAAGAGAGGCTAAAGACGAAGGTACGGTGCTCTGCAGAGCTAAGCACCGCTCCCGGACCTCTTTCGGCAGAAGGCGCCCACCGCAGAGCACTGTGAGCGGCAGAATCGTCTTTGGGCGAAGAAGCAGCTTCTTCGTCTCCGGGAGCCGCAGAGAGCGGCAACTTCGCAAAGGTGATGAAACAAGCTGTACAACACTGCGATTGTGTGCGCAGCTTGCCAACTGAGAGAAAACAGTACCTGACCACTCTCCTGCCTTTTCTATTCACATGAACATTCGATTGCAAGCTGTTTTGGACAACTTTCTTTCTCTTCTTGCAAAACACTTGGCAGACCTCCGTGCAGCCTCTAGAACACGATGGGAGATGTTTTCTGTGCTGGCACAGTTTCTCCTTGCCAGACAGAGCGGAAAAGCTTTTTGCTAAGATGTAGACGAGAAGAGAGGCTAAAGACGAAGGTACGGTGCTCTGCAGAGCTAAGCACCGCTCCCGGACCTCTTTCGGCAGAAGGCGCACACCGCAGAGCACTGTGAGCGGCAGAATCGTCTTTGCGCGAAGAAGCAGCTTCTTCGTCTCCGGGAGCCGGAGAGAGCGGCAACTTCGCAAAGGTGATGAAACAAGCTGTACAACACTGCGATTGTGTGCGCATCTTGCCAAGTGAGAGAAAACAGTACCTGACCACTCTCCTGCCTTTTCTATTCACATTAATATTCGATTGCAAGCTGTTTTGGACAACTTTCTTTCTCTTCTTGCAAAACACTCGGCAGACCTCCGTGCAGCCTCTAGAACACGATGTGAGATGTTTTCTGTGCTGGCACAGTTTCTCCTTGCCAGACAGAGTGGAAAAGCTTTTTGCTAAGATGTAGACGAGAAGAGAGGCTAAAGACGAAGGTACGGTGCTCTGCAGAGCTAAGCACCGCTCCCGGGCCTCTTTCGGCAGAAGGCGCACACCGCAGAGCACTGTGAGCGGCAGAATCGGCTTTGCGCGAAGAAGCAGCTTCTTCGTCTCCGGGAGCAGGAGAGAGCGGCAGCTTCGCAAAGGTGATGAAACAAGCTGTACGACACTGCGATTGTGTGCGCAGCTTGCCAACTGAGAGAAAACAGTACCTGACCACTCTCCTGCCTTTTCTATTCACATGAACTTTCGATTGCAAGCTGTTTTGGACAACTTTCTTTCTCTTCTTGCAAAACACTCGGCAGACCTCCGTGCAGCCTCTAGAACACGATGGGAGATGTTTTCTGTGCTGGCACAGTTTCTCCTTGCCAGACAGAGTGGAAAAGCTTTTTGCTAAGATGTAGACGAGAAGAGAGGCTAAAGACGAAGGTACCGTTCTCTGCAGAGCTAAGCACCGCTCCCGGACCTCTTTCGGCAGAAGGCGCACACCGCAGAGCACTGTGAGCGGCAGAATCGTCTTTGCGCCAAGAAGCAGCTTCTTCGTCTCCGGGAGCCGGAGAGAGCGGCAACTTCGCAAAGGTGATGAAACAAGCTCTAAAACACTGCGATTGTGTGCGCAGCTTGCCAAGTGAGAGAAAACAGTACCTGACCACTCTCCTGCCTTTTGTAATCACATGAACATTCGATTGCAAGCTGTTTTGGACAACTTTCTTTCACTTCTTGCAAAACACTCGGCAGACCTCCGTGCAGCCTCTAGAACACGATGGGAGATGTTTTTTGTCCTGGCACAGTTTCTCCTTGCCAGACAGAGTGGAAAAGCTTTTTGCTAAGATGTAGACGAGAAGAGAGGCTAAAGACGAAAGTACGGTTCTCTGCAGAGCTAAGCACCGCACCCGGGCGTCTTTCGGCAGAAGGCGCACACCGCAGAGCACTGTGAGCGGCAGAATCGTCTTTGCGCGAAGAAGCAGCTTCTTCGTCTCCGGGAGCCGGAGAGAGCGACAACTTCGCAAAGGTGATGAAACAAGCTGTACAACACTGCGATTGTGTGCGCAGCTTGCCAACTGAGAGAAAACAGTACCTGACCACTCTCCTGCCTTTTCTATTCACTTGAACATTCGATTGGGAGCTGTTTTGGACAACTTTCTTTCTCTTCTTGCAAAACACTCGGCAGACCTCCGTGCAGCCTCTAGAACACGATGGGAGATGTTTTTTGTGCTGGCACAGTTTCTCCTTGCCAGACAGAGTGGAAAAGCTTTTTGCTAAGATGTAGACGAGAAGAGAGGCCAAAGAAGCAGGTATGGTGCTCTGCAGAGCTAAGAACCGCTCCCGGACCTCTTTCGGCAGAAGGCGCACACCGCAGAGCACTGTGAGCGGCAGAATCGTCTTTGCGCGAAGAAGCAGCTTCTTCGTCTCCGGGAGCCGGAGAGAGCGGCAGCTTCGCAAAGGTGATGAAACAAGCTGTACAACACTGCGATTGTGTGCGCAGCTTGCCAACTGAGAGAAAACAGTACCTGACCACTCTCCTGCCTTTTCTATTCACATGAACATTCGATTGCAAGCTGTTTTGGACAACTTTCTTTCTCTTCTTGCAAAACACTCGGCAGACCTGCGTGCAGCCTCTAGAACCCGATGGGAGATGTTTTTTGTGCTGGCACAGTTTCTCCTTGCCAGACAGAGTGGAAAAGCTTTTTGCTAAGATGTAGACGAGAAGAGAGGCTAAAGAAGCAGGTACGGTGCTCTGCAGAGCTAAGCACAGCTCCCGGGTCTCTTTCGGCAGAAGGCGCGCACCGCAGAGCACTGTGAGCGGCAGAATCGTCTTTGCGCGAAGAAGCAGCTTCTTCGTCTCCGGGAGCCGGAGAGAGCGGCAACTTGGCAAAGGTGATGAAACAAGCTGTACGACACGGCGAATGTGTGCGCAGCTTGCCAACTGAGAGAAAACAGTACCTGACCACTCTCCTGCCTTTTCTATTCACTTGAACATTCGATTGCAAGCTGTTTTGGACAACTTTCTTTCTCTTCTTGCAAAACACTCGGCAGACCTGCGTGCAGCCTCTAGAACACGATGGGAGATGTTTTTTGTGCTGGCACAGTTTCTCCTTGCCAGACAGAGTGGAAAAGCTTTTTGCTAAGATGTAGACGAGAAGAGAGGCTAAAGAAGCAGGTACGGTGCTCTGCAGAGCTAAGCACCGCTCCCGGACCTCTTTCGGCAGAAGGCGCACACCGCAGAGCACTGTGAGCGGCAGAATCGTCTTTGCGCGAAGAAGCAGCTTCTTCGTCTCCGGGAGCCGGAGAGAGCGGCAACTTCGCAAAGGTGATGAAACAAGCTGTACAACACTGCGATTGTGTGCGCAGCTTACCATATGAGAGAAAACAGTACCTGACCACTCTCCTGCCTTTTCTATTCACTTGAACATTCGATTGCAAGCTGTTTTGAACAACTTTCTTTCTCTTCTTGCAAAACACTCGGCAGACCTGCGTGCAGCCTCTAGAAGACGATGGGAGATGTTTTCTGTGCTGGCACAGTTTCTCCTTGCCAGACAGAGTGGAAAAGCTTTTTGCTAAGATGTAGACGAGAAGAGAGGCTAAAGACGAAGGTACGGTGCTCTGCAGAGCTAAGCACCGCTCCCGGGCCTCTTTCGGCAGAAGGCGCACACCGCAGAGCACTGTGAGCGGCAGAATCGTCTTTGCGCAAAGAAGCAGCTTCTTCGTCTCCGGGAGCCGGAGAGAGCGGCAACTTCGCAAAGGTGATGAAACAAGCTGTACAACACTGCGATTGTGTGCGCAGCTTGCCAACTGAGAGAAAACAGTACCTGACCACTCTCCTGCCTTTTCTATTCACATGAACATTCGATTGGAAGCTGTTTTGGACAACTTTCTTTCTCTTCTTGCAAAACACTCGGCAGACCTGCGTGCAGCCTCTAGAACACGATGGGAGATGTTTTTTGTGCTGGCACAGTTTCTCCTTGCCAGACAGAGTGGAAAAGCTTTTTGCTAAGATGTAGACGAGAAGAGAGGCTAAAGACGAAGGTACGGTGCTCTGCAGAGCTAAGCACCGCTCCCGGGCGTCTTTCGGCAGAAGGCGCACACCGCAGAGCACTGTGAGCGGCAGAATCGTCTTTGCGCGAAGAAGCAGCTTCTTTGTCTCCGGGAGCCGGAGAGAGCGACAACTTCGCAAAGGTGATGAAACAAGCTGTACAACACTGCGATTGTGTGCGCAGCTTGCCAACTGAGTGAAAACAGTACCTGACCACTCTCCTGCCTTTTCTATTCACATGAACATTCGATTGCAAGCTGTTTTGGACAACTTTCTTTCTCTTCTTCCAAAACACTTGGCAGACCTCCGTGCAGCCTCTAGAACACGATGGGAGATGTTTTCTGTGCTGGCACAGTTTCTCCTTGCCAGACAGAGTGGAAAAGCTTTTTGCTAAGATGTAGACGAGAAGAGAGGCTAAAGACGAAGGTACGGTGCTCTGCAGAGCTAAGCACCGCTCCCGGACCTCTTTCGGCAGAAGGCGCACACCGCAGAGCACTGTGAGCGGCAGAATCGTCTTTGCGCGAAGAAGCAGCTTCTTCGTCTCCGGGAGCCGGAGAGAGCGGCAACTTGGCAAAGGTGATGAAACAAGCTGTACAACACTGCGATTGTGTGCGCAGCTTGCCAACTGAGAGAAAACAGTACCTGACCACTCTCCTGCCTTTTGTAATCACATGAACATTCGATTGCAAGCTGTTTTGGACAACTTTCTTTCACTTCTTGCAAAACACTCGGCAGACCTCCGTGCAGCCTCTAGAACACGATGGGAGATGTTTTTTGTCCTGGCACAGTTTCTCCTTGCCAGACAGAGTGGAAAAGCTTTTTGCTAAGATGTAGACGAGAAGAGAGGCTAAAGACGAAAGTACGGTTCTCTGCAGAGCTAAGCACCGCACCCGGGCGTCTTTCGGCAGAAGGCGCACACCGCAGAGCACTGTGAGCGGCAGAATCGTCTTTGCGCGAAGAAGCAGCTTCTTCGTCTCCGGGAGCCGGAGAGAGCGACAACTTCGCAAAGGTGATGAAACAAGCTGTACAACACTGCGATTGTGTGCGCAGCTTGCCAACTGAGAGAAAACAGTACCTGACCACTCTCCTGCCTTTTCTATTCACTTGAACATTCGATTGGGAGCTGTTTTGGACAACTTTCTTTCTCTTCTTGCAAAACACTCGGCAGACCTGCGTGCAGCCTCTAGAACACGATGGGAGATGTTTTTTGTGCTGGCACAGTTTCTCCTTGCCAGACAGAGTGGAAAAGCTTTTTGCTAAGATGTAGACGAGAAGAGAGGCTAAAGAAGCAGGTACGGTGCTCTGCAGAGCTAAGCACAGCTCCCGGGTCTCTTTCGGCAGAAGCCGCACACCGCAGAGCACTGTGAGCGGCAGAATCGTCTTTGCGCGAAGAAGCAGCTTCTTCGTCTCCGGGAGCCGGAGAGAGCGGCAACTTGGCAAAGGTGATGAAACAAGCTGTACGACACGGCGAATGTGTGCGCAGCTTGCCAACTGAGAGAAAACAGTACCTGACCACTCTCCTGCCTTTTCTATTCACTTGAACATTCGATTGCAAGCTGTTTTGGACAACTTTCTTTCTCTTCTTGCAAAACACTCGGCAGACCTGCGTGCAGCCTCTAGAACACGATGGGAGATGTTTTTTGTGCTGGCACAGTTTCTCCTTGCCAGACAGAGTGGAAAAGCTTTTTGCTAAGATGTAGACGAGAAGAGAGGCTAAAGACGAAGGTACGGTGCTCTGCAGAGCTAAGCACCGCTCCCGGGCGTCTTTCGGCAGAAGGCGCACACCGCAGAGCACTGTGAGCGGCAGAATCGTCTTTGGGCGAAGAAGCAGCTTCTTCGTCTCCGGGAGCCGGAGAGAGCGGCAACTTCGCAAAGGTGATGAAACAAGCTGTACAACACTGCGATTGTGTGCGCAGCTTGCCAACTGAGAGAAAACAGTACCTGACCACTCTCCTGCCTTTTCTATTCACATGAACATTCGATTGCAAGCTGTTTTGGACAACTTTCTTTCTCTTCTTGCAAAACACTCGGCAGACCTCCGTGCAGCCTCTAGAACACGATGGGAGATGTTTTTTGTGCTGGCACAGTTTCTCCTTGCCAGACAGGGTGGAAAAGCTTTTTGCTAAGATGTAGACGAGAAGAGAGTCTAAAGGCGAAAGTACGGTTCTCTGCAGAGCTAAGCACCGCTCGCGGGCGTCTTTCGGCAGAAGGCGCACACCGCAGAGCACTGTGAGCGGCAGAATCGTCTTTGCGCGAAGAAGCAGCTTCTTCGTCTCCGGGAGCCGGAGAGAGCGGCAACTTCGCAAAGGTGATGAAACAAGCTGTACAACACTGCGATTGTGTGCGCAGCTTGCCAACTGAGAGAAAACAGTACCTGACCACTCTCCTGCCTTTTCTATTCACTTGAACATTCGATTGCAAGCTGTTTTGGACAACTTTCTTTCTCTTCTTGCAAAACACTCGGCAGACCTCCGTGCAGCCTCTAGAACACGATGTGAGATGTTTTCTGTGCTGGCACAGTTTCTCCTTGCCAGACAGAGTGGAAAAGCTTTTTGCTAAGATGTAGACGAGAAGAGAGGCTAAAGAAGCAGGTATGGTTCTCTGCAGAGCTAAGCACCGCTCCCGGGGCTCATTCGGCAGAAGGCGCACACCGCAGAGCACTGTGAGCGGCAGAATCGTCTTTGCGCGAAGAAGCAGCTTCTTCGTCTCCGGGAGCCGGAGAGAGCGGCAACTTCGCAAAGGTGATGAAACAAGCTGTACAACACTGCGATTGTGTGCGCAGCTTGCCAACTGAGAGAAAACAGTACCTGACCACTCTCCTGCCTTTTCTATTCACATGAACATTCGATTGGGAGCTGTTTTGGACAACTTTCTTTCTCTTCTTGCAAAACACTCGGCAGACCTCCGTGCAGCCTCTAGAACACGATGGGAGATGTTTTTTGTGCTGGCACAGTTTCTCCTTGCCAGACAGAGTGGAAAAGCTTTTTGCTAAGATGTAGACGAGAAGAGAGGCTAAAGAAGCGAGCACGGTGCTCTGCAGAGCTAAGCACCGCTCCCGGGCCTCTTTCGGCAAAAGCCGCACACCGCAGAGCACTGTGAGCGGCAGAATCGGCTTTGCGCGAAGAAGCAGCTTCTTCGTCTCCGGGAGCCGGAGAGAGCGGCAACTTCGCAAAGGTGATGAAACAAGCTGTACAACACTGCGATTGTGTGCGCAGCTTGCCAACTGAGAGAAAACAGTACCTGACCACTCTCCTGCCTTTTCTATTCACATGAACATTCGATTGGGAGCTGTTTTGGACAACTTTCTTTCTCTTCTTGCAAAACACTCGGCAGACCTGCGTGCAGCCTCTAGAACACGATGGGAGATGTTTTCTGTGCTGGCACAGTTTCTCCTTGCCAGACAGAGTGGAAAAGCTTTTTGCTAAGATGTAGACGAGAAGAGAGGCTAAAGACGAAGGCACGGTGCTCTGCAGAGCTAAGCACCGCTCCCGGACCTCTTTCGGCAGAAGGCGCACACCGCAGAGCACTGTGAGCGGCAGAATCGTCTTTGCGCGAAGAAGCAGCTTCTTCGTCTCCGGGAGCCGGAGAGAGCGGCAACTTGGCAAAGGTGATGAAACAAGCTGTACGCCACGGCGAATGTGTGCGCAGCTTGCCAACTGAGAGAAAACAGTACCTGACCACTCTCCTGCCTTTTCTATTCACTTGAACATTCGATTGCAAGCTGTTTTGGACAACTTTCTTTCTCTTCTTGCAAAACACTCGGCAGACCTGCGTGCAGCCTCTAGAACACGATGGGAGATGTTTTTTGTGCTGGCACAGTTTTTCCTTGCCAGACAGAGTGGAAAAGCTTTTTGCTAAGATGTAGAGGAGAAGAGAGGCTAAAGACGAAGGTACGGTGCTCTGCAGAGCTAAGCACCGCTCCCGGGCGTCTTTCGGCAGAAGGCGCACACCGCAGAGCACTGTGAGCGGCAGAATCGTCTTTGGGCGAAGAAGCAGCTTCTTCGTCTCCGGGAGCCGGAGAGAGCGGCAACTTCGCAAAGGTGATGAAACAAGCTGTACAACACTGCGATTGTGTGCGCAGCTTGCCAACTGAGAGAAAACAGTACCTGACCACTCTCCTGCCTTTTCTATTCACATGAACATTCGATTGCAAGCTGTTTTGGACAACTTTCTTTCTCTTCTTGCAAAACACTCGGCAGACCTGCGTGCAGCCTCTAGAACACGATGGGAGATGTTTTTTGTGCTGGCACAGTTTCTCCTTGCCAGACAGAGTGGAAAAGCTTTTTGCTAAGATGTAGACGAGAAGAGAGGCTAAAGAAGCAGGTATGGTTCTCTGCAGAGCTAAGCACCGCTCCCGGACCTCTTTCGGCAGAAGGCGCACACCGCAGAGCACTGTGAGCGGCAGAATCGTCTTTGCGCGAAGAAGCAGCTTCTTCGTCTCCGGGAGCCGGAGAGAGCGGCAACTTCGCAAAGGTGATGAAACAAGCTGTACAACACTGCGATTGTGTGCGCAGCTTGCCAAGTGAGAGAAAACAGTACCTGACCACTCTCCTGCCTTTTCTATTCACATGAACATTCGATTGCAAGCTGTTTTGGGCAACTTTCTTTCTCTTCTTGCAAAACACTCGGCAGACCTCCGTGCAGCCTCTAGAACACGATGGGAGATGTTTTTTGTGCTGGCACAGTTTCTCCTTGCCAGACAGAGTGGAAAAGCTTTTTGCTAAGATGTAGACGAGAAGAGAGGCTAAAGAAGCGAGCACGGTGCTCTGCAGAGCTAAGCACCGCTCCCGGGCCTCTTTCGGCAGAAGCCGCACACCGCAGAGCACTGTGAGCGGCAGAATCGTCTTTGCGTGAAGAAGCAGCTTCTTCGTCTCCGGGAGCCGGAGAGAGCGGCAACTTCGCAAAGGTGATGAAACAAGCTGTACAACACTGCGATTGTGTGCGCAGCTTGCCAACTGAGAGAAAACAGTACCTATAACTCTCCTGCCTTTTCTATTCACATGAACATTCGATTGGAAGCTGTTTTGGACAACTTTCTTTCTCTACTTGCAAAACAATTGGCAGACCTCCGTGCAGCCTCTAGAACACGATGGGAGATGTTTTTTGTGCTGGCACAGTTTCTCCTTGCCAGACAGAGTGGAAAAGCTTTTTGCTAAGATGTAGACGAGAAGAGAGGCTAAAGACGAAGGTACGGTGCTCTGCAGAGCTAAGCACCGCTCCCGGACCTCTTTCGGCAGAAGGCGCACACCGCAGAGCACTGTGAGCGGCAGAATCGTCTTTGCGCGAAGAAGCAGCTTCTTCGTCTCCGGGAGCCGGAGAGAGCGGCAACTTGGCAAAGGTGATGAAACAAGCTGTACAACACTGCGATTGTGTGCGCAGCTTGCCAAGTGAGAGAAAACAGTACCTGACCACTCTCCTGCCTTTTATATTCACATGAACATTCGATTGCAAGCTGTTTTGGACAACTTTCTTTCTCTTCTTGCAAAACACTCGGCAGACCTGCGTGCAGCCTCTAGAACACGATGGGAGATGTTTTCTGTGCTGGCACAGTTTCTCCTTGCCAGACAGAGTGGAAAAGCTTTTTGCTAAGATGTAGACGAGAAGAGAGGCTAAAGACGAAGGTACGGTGCTCTGCAGAGCTAAGCACCGCTCCCGGGCCTCTTTCGGCAGAAGGCGCACACCGCAGAGCACTGTGAGCGGCAGAATCGTCTTTGCGCGAAGAAGCAGCTTCTTCGTCTCCGGGAGCCGGGGAGAGCGGCAGCTTCGCAAATGTGATGAAACAAGCTGTACGACACTGCGATTGTGTGCGCAGCTTGCCAAGTGAGAGAAAACAGTACCTGACCACTCTCCTGCCTTTTCTATTCACTTGAACATTCGATTGGGAGCTGTTTTGGACAACTTTCTTTCTCTTCTTGCAAAACACTCGGCAGACCTCCGTGCAGCCTCTAGAACACGATGGGAGATGTTTTTTGTGCTGGCACAGTTTCTCCTTGCCAGACAGAGTGGAAAAGCTTTTTGCTAAGATGTAGACGAGAAGAGAGGCTAAAGAAGCAGGTATGGTGCTCTGCAGAGCTAAGCACCGCTCCCGGACCTCTTTCGGCAGAAGGCGCACACCGCAGAGCACTGTGAGCGGCAGAATCGTCTTTGCGCGAAGAAGCAGCTTCTTCGTCTCCGGGAGCCGGAGAGAGCGGCAACTTCGCAAAGGTGATGAAACAAGCTGTACAACACTGCGATTGTGTGCGCAGTTTGCCAACTGAGAGAAAACAGTACCTGACCACTCTCCTGCCTTTTCTATTCACATGAACATTCGATTGCAAGCTGTTTTGGACAACTTTTTTCTCTTCTTGCAAAACACTCGGCAGGCCTGCGTGCAGCCTCTAGAACACGATGGGAGATGTTTTCTGTGCTGGCACAGTTTCTCCTTGCCAGACAGAGTGGAAAAGCTTTTTGCTAAGATGTAGACGAGAAGAGAGGCTAAAGACGAAGGTACGGTGCTCTGCAGAGCTAAGCACCGCTCCCGGACCTCTTTAGGCAGAAGGCGCACACCGCAGAGCACGGTGAGCGGCAGAATCGTCTTTGCGCGAAGAAGCAGCTTCTTCGTCTCCGGAAGCCGGAGAGAGCGGCAGCTTCGCAAAGGTGATGAAACAAGCTGTACAACACTGCGATTGTGTGCGCAGCTTGCCAACTGAGAGAAAACAGTACCTGACCACTCTCCTGCCTTTTCTATTCACATGAACATTCGATTGGAAGCTGTTTTGGACAACTTTCTTTCTCTTCTTGCAAAACACTCGGCAGACCTCCGTGCAGCCTCTAGAACACGATGGGAGATGTTTTTTGTGCTGGCACAGTTTCTCCTTGCCAGACAGAGTGGAAAAGCTTTTTGCTAAGATGTAGACGAGAAGAGAGGCTAAAGAACCAGGTACGGTGCTCTGCAGAGCTAAGCACAGCTCCCGGGCCTCTATCGGCAGAAGGCGCACACCGCAGAGCACTGTGAGCGGCAGAATCGTCTTTGCGCGAAGAAGCAGCTTCTTCGTCTCCGGGAGCCGCAGAGAGCGGCAACTTGGCAAAGGTGATGAAACAAGCTGTACGACACGGCGATTGTGTGCGCAGCTTGCCAACTGAGAGAAAACAGTACCTGACCACTCTCCTGCCTTTTCTATTCACTTGAACATTTGATTGCAAGCTGTTTTGGACAACTTTCTTTCTCTTCTTGCAAAACACTTGGCAGACCTCCGTGCAGCCTCTAGAACACGATGGGAGATGTTTTCTGTGCTGGCACAGTTTCTCCTTGCCAGACAGAGTGGAAAAGCTTTTTGGTAAGATGTAGACGAGAAGAGAGGCTAAAGACGAAGATACGGTGCTCTGCAGAGCTAAGCACCGCTCCCGGACCTCTTTCGGCAGAAGGCGCACACCGCAGAGCACTGTGAGCGGCAGAATCGTCTTTGCGCGAAGAAGCAGCTTCTTCGTCTCCGGGAGCCGGAGAGAGCGGCAACTTCGCAAAGGTGATGAAACAAGCTGTACAACACTGCGATTGTGTGCGCAGCTTGCCAAGTGAGAGAAAACAGTACCTGACCACTCTCCTGCCTTTTCTATTCACATGAACATTCGATTGCAAGCTGTTTTGGACAACTTTCTTTCTCTTCTTGCAAAACACTTGTCAGACCTGCGTGCAGCCTCTAGAAACACGATGGGAGATGTTTTCTGTGCTGGCACAGTTTCTCCTTGCCAGACAGAGTGGAAAAGCTTTTTGCTAAGATGTAGACGAGAAGAGAGGCTAAAGACGAAGGTACGGTGCTCTGCAGAGCTAAGCACCGCTCCCGGACCTCTTTCGGCAGAAGGCGCACACCGCAGAGCACTGTGAGCGGCAGAATCGTCTTTGCGCGAAGAAGCAGCTTCTTCGTCTCCGGGAGCCGGAGAGAGCGGCAACTTCGCAAAGGTGATGAAACAAGCTGTACAACACTGCGATTGTGTGCGCATCTTTCCAACTGAGAGAAAACAGTACCTGACCACTCTCCTGCCTTTTCTATTCACATGAACATTCGATTGCAAGCTGTTTTGGACAACTTTCTTTCTCTTCTTGCAAAACACTCGGCAGACCTCCGTGCAGCCTCTAGAACACGATGGGAGATGTTTTTTGTGCTGGCACAGTTTCTCCTTGCCAGACAGAGTGGAAAAGCTTTTTGCTAAGATGTAGAGGAGAAGAGAGGCTAAAGACGAAGGTACGGTGCTCTGCAGAGCTAAGCACCGCTCCCGGGCGTCTTTCGGCAGAAGGCGCACACCGCAGAGCACTGTGAGCGGCAGAATCGTCTTTGCACGAAGAAGCAGCATCTTCGTCTCCGGGAGCCGGAGAGAGCGGCAACTTCGCAAAGGTGATGAAACAAGCTGTACAACACTGCGATTGTGTGCGCAGCTTGCCAAGTGAGAGAAAACAGTACCTGACCACTCTCCTGCCTTTTCTATTCACATGAACATTCAATTGCAAGCTGTTTTGGACAACTTTCTTTCTCTTCTTGCAAAACACTCGGCAGACCTCCGTGCAGCCTCTAGAACACGATGGGAGATGTTTTTTGTCCTGGCACAGTTTCTCCTTGCCAGACAGAGTGGAAAAGCTTTTTGCTAAGATGTAGACGAGAAGAGAGGCTAAAGACGAAAGTACGGTTCTCTGCAGAGCTAAGCACCGCACCCGGGCGTCTTTCGGCAGAAGGCGCACACCGCAGAGCACTGTGAGCGGCAGAATCGTCTTTGCGCGAAGAAGCAGCTTCTTCGTCTCCGGGAGCCGGAGAGAGCGACAACTTCGCAAAGGTGATGAAACAAGCTGTACAACACTGCGATTGTGTGCGCAGCTTGCCAACTGAGAGAAAACAGTACCTGACCACTCTCCTGCCTTTTCTATTCACTTGAACATTCGATTGGGAGCTGTTTTGGACAACTTTCTTTCTCTTCTTGCAAAACACTCGGCAGACCTCCGTGCAGCCTCTAGAACACGATGGGAGATGTTTTTTGTGCTGGCACAGTTTCTCCTTGCCAGACAGAGTGGAAAAAGCTTTTTGCTAAGATGTAGACGAGAAGAGAGGCCAAAGAAGCAGGTATGGTGCTCTGCAGAGCTAAGAACCGCTCCCGGACCTCTTTCGGCAGAAGGCGCACACCGCAGAGCACTGTGAGCGGCAGAATCGTCTTTGCGCGAAGAAGCAGCTTCTTCGTCTCCGGGAGCCGGAGAGAGCGGCAGCTTCGCAAAGGTGATGAAACAAGCTGTACAACACTGCGATTGTGTGCGCAGCTTGCCAACTGAGAGAAAACAGTACCTGACCACTCTCCTGCCTTTTCTATTCACATGAACATTCGATTGGAAGCTGTTTTTGACAACTTTCTTTCTCTTCTTGCAAAACACTCGGCAGACCTGCGTGCAGCCTCTAGAACCCGATGGGAGATGTTTTTTGTGCTGGCACAGTTTCTCCTTGCCAGACAGAGTGGAAAAGCTTTTTGCTAAGATGTAGACGAGAAGAGAGTCTAAAGAAGCAGGTACGGTGCTCTGCAGAGCTAAGCACAGCTCCCGGGTCTCTTTCGGCAGAAGGCGCACACCGCAGAGCACTGTGAGCGGCAGAATCGTCTTTGCGCGAAGAAGCAGCTTCTTCGTCTCCGGGAGCCGGAGAGAGCGGCAACTTGGCAAAGGTGATGAAACAAGCTGTACGACACGGCGAATGTGTGCGCAGCTTGCCAACTGAGAGAAAACAGTACCTGACCACTCTCCTGCCTTTTCTATTCACTTGAACATTCGATTGCAAGCTGTTTTGGACAACTTTCTTTCTCTTCTTGCAAAACACTCGGCAGACCTGCGTGCAGCCTCTAGAACACGATGGGAGATGTTTTTTGTGCTGGCACAGTTTCTCCTTGCCAGACAGAGTGGAAAAGCTTTTTGCTAAGATGTAGACGAGAAGAGAGGCTAAAGAAGCAGGTACGGTGCTCTGCAGAGCTAAGCACCGCAGGACCTCTTTCGGCCGAAGGCGCACACCGCAGAGCACTGTGAGCGGCAGAATCGTCTTTGCGCGAAGAAGCAGCTTCTTCGTCTCCGGGAGCCGGAGAGAGCGGCAACTTCGCAAAGGTGATGAAACAAGCTGTACAACACTGCGATTGTGTGCGCAGCTTACCATATGAGAGAAAACAGTACCTGACCACTCTCCTGCCTTTTCTATTCACTTGAACATTCGATTGCAAGCTGTTTTGAACAACTTTCTTTCTCTTCTTGCAAAACACTCGGCAGACCTGCGTGCAGCCTCTAGAAGACGATGGGAGATGTTTTCTGTGCTGGCACAGTTTCTCCTTGCCAGACAGAGTGGAAAAGCTTTTTGCTAAGATGTAGACGAGAAGAGAGGCTAAAGACGAAGGTACGGTGCTCTGCAGAGCTAAGCACCGCTCCCGGGCCTCTTTCGGCAGAAGGCGCACACCGCAGAGCACTGTGAGCGGCAGAATCGTCTTTGCGCGAAGAAGCAGCTTCTTCGTCTCCGGGAGCCGGAGAGAGCGGCAACTTCGCAAAGGTGATGAAACAAGCTGTACAACACTGCGATTGTGTGCGCAGCTTGCCAACTGAGAGAAAACAGTACCTGACCACTCTCCTGCCTTTTCTATTCACATGAACATTCGATTGCAAGCTGTTTTGGACAACTTTCTTTCACTTCTTGCAAAACACTCGGCAGACCTCCGTGCAGCCTCTAGAACACGATGGGAGATGTTTTTTGTGCTGGCACAGTTTCTCCTTGCCAGACAGAGTGGAAAAGCTTTTTGCTAAGATGTAGACGAGAAGAGAGGCTAAAGACGAAAGTACGGTTCTCTGCAGAGCTAAGCACCGCACCCGGGCGTCTTTCGGCAGAAGGCGCACACCGCAGAGCACTGTGAGCGGCAGAATCGTCTTTGCGCGAAGAAGCAGCTTCTTCGTCTCCGGGAGCCGGAGAGAGCGACAACTTCGCAAAGGTGATGAAACAAGCTGTACAACACTGCGATTGTGTGCGCAGCTTGCCAACTGAGAGAAAACAGTACCTGACCACTCTCCTGCCTTTTCTATTCACTTGAACATTCGATTGGGAGCTGTTTTGGACAACTTTCTTTCTCTTCTTGCAAAACACTCGGCAGACCTGCGTGCAGCCTCTAGAACACGATGGGAGATGTTTTCTGTGCTGGCACAGTTTCTCCTTGCCAGACAGAGTGGAAAAGCTTTTTGCTAAGATGTAGACGAGAAGAGAGGCTAAAGAAGCAGGTACGGTTCTCTGCAGAGCTAAGCACAGCTCCCGGGTCTCTTTCGGCAGAAGCCGCACACCGCAGAGCACTGTGAGCGGCAGAATCGTCTTTGCGCGAAGAAGCAGCTTCTTCGTCTCCGGGAGCCGGAGAGAGCGGCAACTTGGCAAAGGTGATGAAACAAGCTGTACGACACGGCGAATGTGTGCGCAGCTTGCCAACTGAGAGAAAACAGTACCTGACCACTCTCCTGCCCTTTTCTATTCACTTGAACATTCGATTGCAAGCTGTTTTGGACAACTTTCTTTCTCTTCTTGCAAAACACTCGGCAGACCTGCGTGCAGCCTCTAGAACACGATGGGAGATGTTTTTTGTGCTGGCACAGTTTCTCCTTGCCAGACAGAGTGGAAAAGCTTTTTGCTAAGATGTAGAGGAGAAGAGAGGCTAAAGACGAAGGTACGGTGCTCTGCAGAGCTAAGCACCGCTCCCGGGCGTCTTTCGGCAGAAGGCGCACACCGCAGAGCACTGTGAGCGGCAGAATCGTCTTTGGGCGAAGAAGCAGCTTCTTCGTCTCCGGGAGCCGGAGAGAGCGGCAACTTCGCAAAGGTGATGAAACAAGCTGTACAACACTGCGATTGTGTGCGCAGCTTGCCAACTGAGAGAAAACAGTACCTGACCACTCTCCTGCCTTTTCTATTCACATGAACATTCGATTGCAAGCTGTTTTGGACAACTTTCTTTCTCTTCTTGCAAAACACTCGGCAGACCTCCGTGCAGCCTCTAGAACACGATGGGAGATGTTTTTTGTGCTGGCACAGTTTCTCCTTGCCAGACAGAGTGGAAAAGCTTTTTGCTAAGATGTAGACGAGAAGAGAGTCTAAAGGCGAAAGTACGGTTCTCTGCAGAGCTAAGCACCGCTCGCGGGCGTCTTTCGGCAGAAGGCGCACACCGCAGAGCACTGTGAGCGGCAGAATCGTCTTTGCGCGAAGAAGCAGCTTCTTCGTCTCCGGGAGCCGGAGAGAGCGGCAACTTCGCAAAGGTGATGAAACAAGCTGTACAACACTGCGATTGTGTGCGCAGCTTGCCAACTGAGAGAAAACAGTACCTGACCACTCTCCTGCCTTTTCTATTCACTTGAACATTCGATTGCAAGCTGTTTTGGACAACTTTCTTTCTCTTCTTGCAAAACACTCGGCAGACCTCCGTGCAGCCTCTAGAACACGATGTGAGATGTTTTCTGTGCTGGCACAGTTTCTCCTTGCCAGACAGAGTGGAAAAGCTTTTTGCTAAGATGTAGACGAGAAGAGAGGCTAAAGAAGCAGGTATGGTTCTCTGCAGAGCTAAGCACCGCTCCCGGGGCTCATTCGGCAGAAGGCGCACACCGCAGAGCACTGTGAGCGGCAGAATCGTCTTTGCGCGAAGAAGCAGCTTCTTCGTCTCCGGGAGCCGGAGAGAGCGGCAACTTCGCAAAGGTGATGAAACAAGCTGTACAACACTGCGATTGTGTGCGCAGCTTGCCAACTGAGAGAAAACAGTACCTGACCACTCTCCTGCCTTTTCTATTCACATGAACATTCGATTGGGAGCTGTTTTGGACAACTTTCTTTCTCTTCTTGCAAAACACTCGGCAGACCTCCGTGCAGCCTCTAGAACACGATGGGAGATGTTTTTTGTGCTGGCACAGTTTCTCCTTGCCAGACAGAGTGGAAAAGCTTTTTGCTAAGATGTAGACGAGAAGAGAGGCTAAAGAAGCGAGCACGGTGCTCTGCAGAGCTAAGCACCGCTCCCGGGCCTCTTTCGGCAAAAGCCGCACACCGCAGAGCACTGTGAGCGGCAGAATCGGCTTTGCGCGAAGAAGCAGCTTCTTCGTCTCCGGGAGCCGGAGAGAGCGGCAACTTCGCAAAGGTGATGAAACAAGCTGTACAACACTGCGATTGTGTGCGCAGCTTGCCAACTGAGAGAAAACAGTACCTGACCACTCTCCTGCCTTTTCTATTCACATGAACATTCGATTGGGAGCTGTTTTGGACAACTTTCTTTCTCTTCTTGCAAAACACTCGGCAGACCTGCGTGCAGCCTCTAGAACACGATGGGAGATGTTTTCTGTGCTGGCACAGTTTCTCCTTGCCAGACAGAGTGGAAAAGCTTTTTGCTAAGATGTAGACGAGAAGAGAGGCTAAAGACGAAGGCACGGTGCTCTGCAGAGCTAAGCACCGCTCCCGGACCTCTTTCGGCAGAAGGCGCACACCGCAGAGCACTGTGAGCGGCAGAATCGTCTTTGCGCGAAGAAGCAGCTTCTTCGTCTCCGGGAGCCGGAGAGAGCGGCAACTTGGCAAAGGTGATGAAACAAGCTGTACGCCACGGCGAATGTGTGCGCAGCTTGCCAACTGAGAGAAAACAGTACCTGACCACTCTCCTGCCTTTTCTATTCACTTGAACATTCGATTGCAAGCTGTTTTGGACAACTTTCTTTCTCTTCTTGCAAAACACTCGGCAGACCTGCGTGCAGCCTCTAGAACACGATGGGAGATGTTTTTTGTGCTGGCACAGTTTTTCCTTGCCAGACAGAGTGGAAAAGCTTTTTGCTAAGATGTAGAGGAGAAGAGAGGCTAAAGACGAAGGTACGGTGCTCTGCAGAGCTAAGCACCGCTCCCGGGCGTCTTTCGGCAGAAGGCGCACACCGCAGAGCACTGTGAGCGGCAGAATCGTCTTTGGGCGAAGAAGCAGCTTCTTCGTCTCCGGGAGCCGGAGAGAGCGGCAACTTCGCAAAGGTGATGAAACAAGCTGTACAACACTGCGATTGTGTGCGCAGCTTGCCAACTGAGAGAAAACAGTACCTGACCACTCTCCTGCCTTTTCTATTCACATGAACATTCGATTGGGAGCTGTTTTGGACAACTTTCTTTCTCTTCTTGCAAAACACTCGGCAGACCTGCGTGCAGCCTCTAGAACACGATGGGAGATGTTTTTTGTGCTGGCACAGTTTCTCCTTGCCAGACAGAGTGGAAAAGCTTTTTGCTAAGATGTAGACGAGAAGAGAGGCTAAAGAAGCAGGTATGGTTCTCTGCAGAGCTAAGCACCGCTCCCGGACCTCTTTCGGCAGAAGGCGCACACCGCAGAGCACTGTGAGCGGCAGAATCGTCTTTTGCGCGAAGAAGCAGCTTCTTCGTCTCCGGGAGCCGGAGAGAGCGGCAACTTCGCAAAGGTGATGAAACAAGCTGTACAACACTGCGATTGTGTGCGCAGCTTGCCAAGTGAGAGAAAACAGTACCTGACCACTCTCCTGCCTTTTCTATTCACATGAACATTCGATTGCAAGCTGTTTTGGGCAACTTTCTTTCTCTTCTTGCAAAACACTCGGCAGACCTCCGTGCAGCCTCTAGAACACGATGGGAGATGTTTTTTGTGCTGGCACAGTTTCTCCTTGCCAGACAGAGTGGAAAAGCTTTTTGCTAAGATGTAGACGAGAAGAGAGGCTAAAGAAGCGAGCACGGTGCTCTGCAGAGCTAAGCACCGCTCCCGGGCCTCTTTCGGCAGAAGCCGCACACCGCAGAGCACTGTGAGCGGCAGAATCGTCTTTGCGTGAAGAAGCAGCTTCTTCGTCTCCGGGAGCCGGAGAGAGCGGCAACTTCGCAAAGGTGATGAAACAAGCTGTACAACACTGCGATTGTGTGCGCAGCTTGCCAACTGAGAGAAAACAGTACCTATAACTCTCCTGCCTTTTCTATTCACATGAACATTCGATTGGAAGCTGTTTTGGACAACTTTCTTTCTCTACTTGCAAAACAATTGGCAGACCTCCGTGCAGCCTCTAGAACACGATGGGAGATGTTTTTTGTGCTGGCACAGTTTCTCCTTGCCAGACAGAGTGGAAAAGCTTTTTGCTAAGATGTAGACGAGAAGAGAGGCTAAAGACGAAGGTACGGTGCTCTGCAGAGCTAAGCACCGCTCCCGGACCTCTTTCGGCAGAAGGCGCACACCGCAGAGCACTGTGAGCGGCAGAATCGTCTTTGCGCGAAGAAGCAGCTTCTTCGTCTCCGGGAGCCGGAGAGAGCGGCAACTTGGCAAAGGTGATGAAACAAGCTGTACAACACTGCGATTGTGTGCGCAGCTTGCCAAGTGAGAGAAAACAGTACCTGACCACTCTCCTGCCTTTTCTATTCACTTGAACATTCGATTGGGAGCTGTTTTGGACAACTTTCTTTCTCTTCTTGCAAAACACTCGGCAGACCTCCGTGCAGCCTCTAGAACACGATGGGAGATGTTTTTTGTGCTGGCACAGTTTCTCCTTGCCAGACAGAGTGGAAAAGCTTTTTGCTAAGATGTAGACGAGAAGAGAGGCTAAAGAAGCAGGTATGGTGCTCTGCAGAGCTAAGCACCGCTCCCGGACCTCTTTCGGCAGAAGGCGCACACCGCAGAGCACTGTGAGCGGCAGAATCGTCTTTGCGCGAAGAAGCAGCTTCTTCGTCTCCGGGAGCCGGAGAGAGCGGCAACTTCGCAAAGGTGATGAAACAAGCTGTACAACACTGCGATTGTGTGCGCAGTTTGCCAACTGAGAGAAAACAGTACCTGACCACTCTCCTGCCTTTTCTATTCACATGAACATTCGATTGCAAGCTGTTTTGGACAACTTTTTTCTCTTCTTGCAAAACACTCGGCAGGCCTGCGTGCAGCCTCTAGAACACGATGGGAGATGTTTTCTGTGCTGGCACAGTTTCTCCTTGCCAGACAGAGTGGAAAAGCTTTTTGCTAAGATGTAGACGAGAAGAGAGGCTAAAGACGAAGGTACGGTGCTCTGCAGAGCTAAGCACCGCTCCCGGACCTCTTTAGGCAGAAGGCGCACACCGCAGAGCACGGTGAGCGGCAGAATCGTCTTTGCGCGAAGAAGCAGCTTCTTCGTCTCCGGAAGCCGGAGAGAGCGGCAGCTTCGCAAAGGTGATGAAACAAGCTGTACAACACTGCGATTGTGTGCGCAGCTTGCCAACTGAGAGAAAACAGTACCTGACCACTCTCCTGCCTTTTCTATTCACATGAACATTCGATTGCAAGCTGTTTTGGACAACTTTCTTTCTCTTCTTGCAAAACACTCGGCAGACCTCCGTGCAGCCTCTAGAACACGATGGGAGATGTTTTTTGTGCTGGCACAGTTTCTCCTTGCCAGACAGAGTGGAAAAGCTTTTTGCTAAGAGGTAGACGAGAAGAGAGGCTAAAGGCGAAAGTACGGTTCTCTGCAGAGCTAAGCACCGCTCCCGGGCGTCTTTCGGCAGAAGGCGCACTCCGCAGAGCACTGTGAGTGGCAGAATCGTCTTTGCGCGAAGAAGCAGCTTCTTCGTCTCCGGGAGCCGGAGAGAGCGGCAACTTCGCAAAGGTGATGAAACAAGCTGTACAAAACTGCGATTGTGTGCGCAGCTTGCCAACTGAGAGAAAACATTACCTGACCACTCTCCTGCCTTTTCTATTCACATGAACATTCGATTGGAAGCTGTTTTGGACAACTTTCTTTCTCTTCTTGCAAAACACTCGGCAGACCTCCGTGCAGCCTCTAGAACACGATGGGAGATGTTTTCTGTGCTGGCACAGTTTCTCCTTGCCAGACAGAGTGGAAAAGCTTTTTGCTAAGATGTAGACGAGAAGAGAGGCTAAAGACGAAGGTACGGTGCTCTGCAGAGCTAAGCACAGCTCCCGGGGCTCTTTCGGCAGAAGGCGCACACCGCAGAGCACTGTGAGCGGCAGAATCGTCTTTGCGCGAAGAAGCAGCTTCTTCGTCTCCGGGAGCCGGAGAGAGCGGCAACTTGGCAAAGGTGATGAAACAAGCTGTACGACACTGCGATTTTGTGCGCAGCTTGCCAACTGAGAGAAAACAGTACCTGACCACTCTCCTGCCTTTTCTATTCACTTGAACATTCGATTGCAAGCTGTTTTGGACAACTTTCTTTCTCTTCTTGCAAAACACTCGGCAGACCTGCGTACAGCCTCTAGAACACGATGGGAGATGTTTTTTGTGCTGGCACAGTTTCTCCTTGCCAGACAGAGTGGAAAAGCTTTTTGCTAAGATGTAGAGGAGAAGAGAGGCTAAAGACGAAGGTACGGTGCTCTGCAGAGCTAAGCACCGCTCCCGGGCGTCTTTCGGCAGAAGGCGCACACCGCAGAGCACTGTGAGCGGCAGAATCGTCTTTGCGCGAAGAAGCAGCTTCTTCGTCTCCGGGAGCCGGAGAGAGCGGCAACTTCGCAAAGGTGATGAAACAAGCTGTACAACACTGCGATTGTGTGCGCAGCTTGCCAACTGAGAGAAAACAGTACCTGACCACTCTCCTGCCTTTTCTATTCACATGAACATTCGATTGCAAGCTGTTTTGGACGACTTTCTTTCTCTTCTTGCAAAACACTCGGCAGACCTCCGTGCAGCCTCTAGAACACGATGGGAGATGTTTTTTGTGCTGGCACAGTTTCTCCTTGCCAGACAGAGTGGAAAAGTTTTTGCTAAGATGTAGACGAGAAGAGAGGCTAAAGAAGCAGGTATGGTGCTCTGCAGAGCTAAGCACAGCTCCCGGACCTCTTTCGGCAGAAGGCGCACACCGCAGAGCACTGTGAGCGGCAGAATCGTCTTTGCGCGAAGAAGCAGCTTCTTCGTCTCCGGGAGCCGCAGAGAGCGGCAACTTCGCAAAGGTGATGAAACAAGCTGTACAACACTGCGATTGTGTGCGCAGCTTGCCAAGTGAGAGAAAACAGTACCTGACCACTCTCCTGCCTTTTCTATTCACATGAACATTCGATTGCAAGCTGTTTTGGACAACTTTCTTTCTCTTCTTGCAAAACACTCGGCAGACCTCCGTGCAGCCTCTAGAACACGATGGGAGATGTTTTCTGTGCTGGCACAGTTTCTCCTTGCCAGACAGAGTGAAAAAGCTTTTTGCTAAGATGTAGACGAGAAGAGAGGCTAAAGACGAAGGTACGGTGCTCTGCAGAGCTAAGCACCGCTCCCGGACCTCATTCGGCAGAAGGCGCACACCGCAGAGCACTGTGAGCGGCAGAATCGTCTTTGCGCGAAGAAGCAGCTTCTTCGTCTCCGGGAGCCGGAGAGAGCGGCAACTTGGCAAAGGTGATGAAACAAGCTGTACAACACTGCGATTGTGTGCGCAGTTTGCCAACTGAGAGAAAACAGTACCTGACCACTCTCCTGCCTTTTCTATTCACATGAACATTCGATTGCAAGCTGTTTTGGACAACTTTCTTTCTCTTCATGCAAAACACTCGGCAGACCTCCGTGCAGCCTCTAGAACACGATGGGAGATATTTTCTGTGCTGGCACAGTTTCTCCTTGCCAGACAGAGTGGAAAAGCTTTTTGCTAAGATGTAGACGAGAAGAGAGGCTAAAGAAGCGAGTACGGTGCTGTGCAGAGCTAAGCACAGCTCCCGGGGCTCTTTCGGCAGAAGGCGCACACCGCAGAGCACTGTGAGCGGCAGAATCGTCTTTGCGCGAAGAAGCAGCTTCTTCGTCTCCGGGAGCCGGAGAGAGCGGCAACTTGGCAAAGGTGATGAAACAAGCTGTACGACACTGCGATTTTGTGCGCAGCTTGCCAACTGAGAGAAAACAGTACCTGACCACTCTCCTGCCTTTTCTATTCACTTGAACATTCGATTGCAAGCTGTTTTGGACAACTTTCTTTCTCTTCTTGCAAAACACTCGGCAGACCTGCGTACAGCCTCTAGAACACGATGGGAGATGTTTTTTGTGCTGGCACAGTTTCTCCTTGCCAGACAGAGTGGAAAAGCTTTTTGCTAAGATGTAGAGGAGAAGAGAGGCTAAAGACGAAGGTACGGTGCTCTGCAGAGCTAAGCACCGCTCCCGGGCGTCTTTCGGCAGAAGGCGCACACCGCAGAGCACTGTGAGCGGCAGAATCGTCTTTGCGCGAAGAAGCAGCTTCTTCGTCTCCGGCAGCCGGAGAGAGCGGCAACTTGGCAAAGGTGATGAAACAAGCTGTACAACACTGCGATTGTGTGCGCAGCTTGCCAACTGAGAGAAAACAGTACCTGACCACTCTCCTGCCTTTTCTATTCACATGAACATTTGATTGCAAGCTGTTTTGGACGACTTTCTTTCTCTTCTTGCAAAACACTCGGCAGACCTCCGTGCAGCCTCTAGAACACGATGGGAGATGTTTTTTGTGCTGGCACAGTTTCTCCTTGCCAGACAGAGTGGAAAAGCTTTTTGCTAACATGTAGACGAGAAGAGAGGCTAAAGAAGCAGGTATGGTGCTCTGCAGAGCTAAGCACAGCTCCCGGGCCTCTTTCGGCAGAAGGCGCACACCGCAGAGCACTGTGAGCGGCAGAATCGTCTTTGCGCGAAGAAGCAGCTTCTTCGTCTCCGGGAGCCGGAGAGAGCGGCAACTTCGCAAAGGTGATGAAACAAGCTGTACAACACTGCGATTGTGTGCGCAGCTTGCCAACTGAGAGAAAACAGTACCTGACCACTCTCCTGCCTTTTCTATTCACATGAACATTCGATTGCAAGCTGTTTTGGACAACTTTCTTTCTCTTCTTGCAAAACACTCGGCAGACCTCCGTGCAGCCTCTAGAACACGATGGGAGATGTTTTCTGTGCTGGCACAGTTTCTCCTTGCCAGACAGAGTGGAAAAGCTTTTTGCTAAGATGTAGACGAGAAGAGAGGCTAAAGACGAAGGTACGGTGCTCTGCAGAGCTAAGCACCGCTCCCGGACCTCTTTCGGCAGAAGGCGCACACCGCAGAGCACTGTGAGCGGCAGAATCGTCTTTGCGCGAAGAAGCAGCTTCTTCGTCTCCGGGAGCCGGAGAGAGCGGCAACTTGGCAAAGGTGATGAAACAAGCTGTACAACACTGCGATTGTGTGCGCAGCTTGCCAAGTGAGAGAAAACAGTACCTGACCACTCTCCTGCCTTTTCTATTCACATGAACATTCGATTGCAAGCTGTTTTGGACAACTTTCTTTCTCTTCTTGCAAAACACTCGGCAGACCTCCGTGCAGCCTCTAGAACACGATGGGAGATATTTTCTGTGCTGGCACAGTTTCTCCTTGCCAGACAGAGTGGAAAAGCTTTTTGCTAAGATGTAGAGGAGAAGAGAGGCTAAAGACGAAGGTACGGTGCTCTGCAGAGCTAAGCACCGCTCCCGGGCGTCTTTCGGCAGAAGGCGCACACCGCAGAGCACTGTGAGCGGCAGAATCGTCTTTGCGCGAAGAAGCAGCTTCTTCGTCTCCGGCAGCCGGAGAGAGCGGCAGCTTCGCAAAGGTGTGAAGCAAGCTGTACAACACTACGATTGTGTGCGCAGCTTGCCAACTGAGAGAAAACAGTACCTGACCACTCTCCTGCCTTTTCTATTCACATGAACATTCGATTGGGAGCTGTTTTGGACAACTTTCTTTCTCTTCTTGCAAAACACTCGGCAGACCTCCGTGCAGCCTCTAGAACACGATGGGAGATGTTTTTTTGCTGGCACAGTTTCTCCTTGCCAGACAGAGTGGAAAAGCTTTTTGCTAAGATGTAGACGAGAAGAGAGGCTAAAGATGCGAGTACGGTGCTCTGCAGAGCTAAGCACAGCTCCCGGGCGTCTTTCGGCAGAAGGCGCACACCGCAGAGCACTGTGAGCGGCAGAATCGTCTTTGCGCGAAGAAGTAGCTTCTTCGTCTCCGGGAGCCGGAGAGAGCGGCAAATTCGCAAAGGTGATGAAACAAGCTGTACAACACTGCGATTGTATGCGCAGCTTGCCAACTGAGAGAAAACAGTACCTGACCACTCTCCTGCCTTTTCTATTCACATGAACATTTGATTGCAAGCTGTTTTGGACAACTTTCTTTCTCTTCTTGCAAAACACTCGGCAGACCTCCGTGCAGCCTCTAGAACACGATGGGAGATGTTTTTTGTGCTGGCACAGTTTCTCCTTGCCAGACAGAGTGGAAAAGCTTTTTGCTAAGATGTAGACGAGAAGAGAGGCTAAAGAAGCAGGTATGGTGCTCTGCAGAGCTAAGCACAGCTCCCGGACCTCTTTCGGCAGAAGACACACACTGCAGAGCACTGTGAGCGGCAGAATCGTCTTTGCGCGAAGAAGCAGCTTCTTCGTCTCCGGGAGCCGGAGAGAACGGCAACTTCGCAAAGGTGATGAAACAAGCTGTACAACACTGCGATTGTGTGCGCAGCTTGCCAACTGAGAGAAAACAGTACCTGACCACTCTCCTGCCTTTTCTATTCACATGAACATTCGATTGGAAGCTGTTTTGGACAACTTTCTTTCTCTTCTTGCAAAACACTCGGCAGACCTCCGTGCAGCCTCTAGAACACGATGGGAGATGTTTTCTGTGCTGGCACAGTTTCTCCTTGCCAGACAGAGTGGAAAAGCTTTTTGCTAAGATGTAGACGGGAAGAGAGACCTAAGACGAAGGTACGGTGCTCTGCAGAGCTAAGCACCGCTCCCGGACCTCTTTCGGCAGAAGGCGCACACCGCAGAGCACTGTGAGCGGCAGAATCGTCTTTGCCCGAAGAAGCAGCTTCTTCGTCTCCGGGAGCCGGAGAGAGCGGCAACTTCGCAAAGGTGATGAAACAAGCTGTACAACACTGCGATTGTGTGCGCAGCTTGCCAACTGAGAGAAAACAGTACCTGACCACTCTCCTGCCTTTTCTATTCACATGAACATTCGATTGCAAGCTGTTTTGGACAACTTTCTTTCTCTTCTTGCAAAACACTCGGCAGACCTGCGTGCAGCCTCTAGAAGACGATGGGAGATGTTTTCTGTGCTGGCACAGTTTCTCCTTGCCAGACAGAGTGGAAAAGCTTTTTGCTAAGATGTAGACGAGAAGAGAGGCTAAAGACGAAGGTACGGTGCTCTGCAGAGCTAAGCACCGCTCCCGGGCGTCTTTCGGCAGAAGGCGCACACCGCAGAGCACTGTGAGCGGCAGAATCGTCTTTGCGCGAAGAAGCAGCTTCTTCGTCTCCGGGAGCCGGAGAGAGCGGCAACTTCGCAAAGGTGATGAAACAAGCTGTACAACACTGCGATTGTGTGCGCAGCTTGCCAACTGAGAGAAAACAGTACCTGACCACTCTCCTGCCTTTTCTATTCACATGAACATTTGATTGCAAGCTGTTTTGGACGACTTTCTTTCTCTTCTTGCAAAACACTCGGCAGACCTCCGTGCAGCCTCTAGAACACGATGGGAGATGTTTTTTGTGCTGGCACAGTTTCTCCTTGCCAGACAGAGTGGAAAAGCTTTTTGCTAAGATGTAGACGAGAAGAGAGGCTAAAGAAGCAGGTATGGTGCTCTGCAGAGCTAAGCACAGCTCCCAGGCCTCTTTCGGCAGAAGGCGCACACCGCAGAGCACTGTGAGCGGCAGAATCGTCTTTGCGCGAAGAAGCAGCTTCTTCGTCTCCGGGAGCCGGAGAGAGCGGCAACTTGGCAAAGGTGATGAAACAAGCTGTACAACACTGCGATTGTGTGCGCAGCTTGCCAAGTGAGAGAAAACAGTACCTGACCACTCTCCTGCCTTTTCTATTCACATGAACATTCGATTGCAAGCTGTTTTGGACAACTTTCTTTCTCTTCTTGCAAAACACTCGGCAGACCTCCGTGCAGCCTCTAGAACACGATGGGAGATATTTTCTGTGCTGGCACAGTTTCTCCTTGCCAGACAGAGTGGAAAAGCTTTTTGCTAAGATGTAGAGGAGAAGAGAGGCTAAAGACGAAGGTACGGTGCTCTGCAGAGCTAAGCACCGCTCCCGGGCGTCTTTCGGCAGAAGGCGCACACCGCAGAGCACTGTGAGCGGCAGAATCGTCTTTGCGCGAAGAAGCAGCTTCTTCGTCTCCGGCAGCCGGAGAGAGCGGCAGCTCCGCAAAGGTGTGAAGCAAGCTGTACAACACTACGATTGTGTGCGCAGCTTGCCAACTGAGAGAAAACAGTACCTGACCACTCTCCTGCCTTTTCTATTCACATGAACATTCGATTGCAAGCTGTTTTGGACAACTTTCTTTCTCTTCTTGCAAAACACTCGGCAGACCTCCGTGCAGCCTCTAGAACACGATGGGAGATGTTTTCTGTGCTGGCACAGTTTCTCCTTGCCAGACAGAGTGGAAAAGCTTTTTGCTAAGATGTAGACGAGAAGAGAGGCTAAAGACGAAGGTACGGTGCTCTGCAGAGCTAAGCACCGCTCCCGGGCGTATTTCGGCAGAAGGCGCACACCGCAGAGCACTGTGAGTGGCAGAATCGTCTTTGCGCGAAGAAGCAGCTTCTTGGTCTCCAGGAGCCGGAGAGAGCGGCAGCTTCGCAAAGGTGATGAAACAAGCTGTACAACACTGCGATTGTGTGCGCAGCTTGCCAAGTGAGAGAAAACAGTACCTGACCACTCTCCTGCCTTTTCTATTCACATGAACATTCGATTGGGAGCTGTTTTGGACAACTTTCTTTCTCTTCTTGCAAAACACTCGGCAGACCTGCGTGCAGCCTCTAGAACACGATGGGAGATGTTTTTTGTGCTGGCACAGTTTCTCCTTGCCAGACAGAGTGGAAAAGCTTTTTGCTAAGATGTAGACGAGAAGAGAGGCTAAAGATGCGAGTACGGTGCTCTGCAGAGCTAAGCACAGCTCCCGGGCGTCTTTCGGCAGAAGGCGCACACCGCAGAGCACTGTGAGCGGCAGAATCGTCTTTGCGCGAAGAAGCAGCTTCTTCGTCTCCGGGAGCCGGAGAGAGCGGCAACTTGGCAAAGGTGATGAAACAAGCTGTACGACACTGCGATTTTGTGCGCAGTTTGCCAACTGAGAGAAAACAGTACCTGACCACTCTCCTGCCTTTTCTATTCACTTGAACATTCGATTGCAAGCTGTTTTGGACAACTTTCTTTCTCTTCTTGCAAAACACTCGGCAGACCTGCGTACAGCCTCTAGAACACGATGGGAGATGTTTTTTGTGCTGGCACAGGTTCTCCTTGCCAGACAGAGTGGAAAAGCTTTTTGCTAAGATGTAGACGAGAAGAGAGGCTAAAGACGAAGGTACGGTGCTCTGCAGAGCTAAGCACAGCTCCCGGGCCTCTTTCGGCAGAAGACACACTCTGCAGAGCACTGTGAGCGGCAGAATCGTCTTTGCGCGAAGAAGCAGCTTCTTCGTCTCCGGAAGCCGGAGAGAGCGGCAACTTCGCAAAGGTGATGAAACAAGCTGTACAACACTGCGATTTTGTGCGCAGCTTGCCAACTGAGAGAAAACGGTACCTGACCACTCTCCTGCCTTTTCTATTCACATGAACATTCGATTGGAAGCTGTTTTGGACAACTTTCTTTCTCTTCTTGCAAAACACTCGGCAGACCTCCGTGCAGCCTCTAGAACACGATGGGAGATGTTTTTTGTGCTGGCACAGTTTCTCCTTGCCAGACAGAGTGGAAAAGCTTTTTGCTAAGATGTAGACGAGAAGAGAGGCTAAAGATGAAGGTACGGTGCTCTGCAGAGCTAAGCACCGCTCCCGGACCTCTTTCGGCAGAAGGCGCACACCGCAGAGCACTGTGAGCAGCAGAATCGTCTTTGCGCGAAGAAGCAGCTTCTTCGTCTCCGGGAGCCGGAGAGAGCGGCAACTTCGCAAAGGTGATGAAACAAGCTGTACAACACTGCGATTGTGTGCGCAGCTTGCCAACTGAGAGAAAACAGTACCTGACCACTCTCCTGCCTTTTCTATTCACATGAACATTCGATTGGAAGCTGTTTTGGACAACTTTCTTTCTCTTCTTGCAAAACATTTGGCAGACCTCCGTGCAGCCTCTAGAACACGATGGGAGATGTTTTCTGTGCTGGCACAGTTTCTCCTTGCCAGACAGAGTGGAAAAGCTTTTTGCTAAGATGTAGAGGAGAAGAGAGGCTAAAGACGAAGGCACGGTGCTCTGCAGAGCTAAGCACCGCTCCCGGGCGTCTTTCGGCAGAAGGCGCACACCGCAGAGCACTGTGAGCGGCAGAATCGTCTTTGCGCGAAGAAGCAGCTTCTTCGTCTCCGGGAGCCGGAGAGAGCGGCAACTTGGCAAAGGTGATGAAACAAGCTGTACAACACTGCGATTGTGTGCGCCGCTTGCCAACTGAGACAAAACAGTACCTGACCACTCTCCTGCCTTTTCTATTCACTTGAACATTCGATTGCAAGCTGTTTTGGACAACTTTCTTTCTCTTCTTGCAAAACACTCGGCAGACCTCCGTGCAGCCTCTAGAACACGATGGGAGATGTTTTCTGTGCTGGCACAGTTTCTCCTTGCCAGACAGAGTGGAAAAGCTTTTTGCTAAGATGTAGACGAGAAGAGAGGCTAAAGACGAAGGTACGGTGCTCTGCAGAGCTAAGCACTGCTCCCGGACCTCTTTCGGCAGAAGGCGCACACCGCAGAGCACTGTGAGCGGCAGAATCGTCTTTGCGCGAAGAAGCAGCTTCTTCGTCTCCGGGAGCCGCAGAGAGCGGCAACTTCGCAAAGGTGATGAAACAAGCTGTACAACACTGCGATTGTGTGCGCAGCTTGCCAACTGAGAGAAAACAGTACCTGACCACTCTCCTGCCTTTTCTATTCACATGAACATTCGATTGGAAGCTGTTTTGGACAACTTTCTTTCTCTTCTTGCAAAACACTCGGCAGACCTCCGTGCAGCCTCTAGAACACGATGGGAGATGATTTCTGTGCTGGCACCGTTTCTCCTTGCCAGACAGAGTGGAAAAGTTTTTTGCTAAGATGTAGACGAGAAGAGAGGCTAAAGACGAAGGTACGGTGCTCTGTAGAACTAAGCACCGCTCCCGGACCTCTTTCGGCAGAAGGCGCACACCGCAGAGCACTGTGAGCGGCAGAATCGTCTTTGCGCGAAGAAGCAGCTTCTTCGTCTCCGGGAGCCGGAGAGAGCGGCAACTTGGCAAAGGTGATGAAACAAGCTGTACAACACTGCGATTGTGTGCGCAGCTTGCCAACTGAGAGAAAACAGTACCTGACCACTCTCCTGCCTTTTCTATTCACATGAACATTCGATTGGAAGCTGTTTTGGACAACTTTCTTTCTCTTCTTCCAAAACACTTGGCAGACCTCCGTGCAGCCTCTAGAACACGATGGGAGATGTTTTCTGTGCTGGCACAGTTTCTCCTTGCCAGACAGAGTGGAAAAGCTTTTTGCTAAGATGTAGAGGAGAAGAGAGGCTAAAGACGAAGGTACGGTGCTCTGCAGAGCTAAGCACCGCTCCCGGGCGTCTTTCGGCAGAAGGCGCACACCGCAGAGCACTGTGAGCGGCAGAATCGTCTTTGCGCGAAGAAGCAGCTTCTTCGTCTCCGGGAGCCGGAGAGAGCGGCAACTTGGCAAAGGTGATGAAACAAGCTGTACAACACTGCGATTGTGTGTGCAGCTTGCCAAGTGAGAGAAAACAGTACCTGACCACTCTCCTGCCTTTTCTATTCACATGAACATTCGATTGCAAGCTGTTTTGGACAACTTTCTGTCTCTTCTTGCAAAACACTCGGCAGACCTGCGTGCAGCCTCTAGAACACGATGGGAGATGTTTTCTGTGCTGGCACAGTTTCTCCTTGCCAGACAGAGTGGAAAAGCTTTTTGCTAAGATGTAGACGAGAAGAGAGGCTAAAGACGAAGGTACGGTGCTCTGCAGAGCTAAGCACCGCTCCCGGGCGTCTTTCGGCAGAAGGCGCACACCGCAGAGCACTGTGAGCGGCAGAATCGTCTTTGCGCGAAGAAGCAGCTTCTTCGTCTCCGGGAGCCGGAGAGAGCGGCAACTTCGCAAAGGTGATGAAACAAGCTGTACAACACTGCGATTGTGTGCGCAGCTTGCCAACTGAGAGAAAACAGTACCTGACCATTCTCCTGCCTTTTCTATTCACGTGAACATTCGATTGCAAGCTGTTTTGGACAACTTTCTCTCTCTTCTTGCAAAACACTCGGCAGACCTCCGTGCAGCCTCTAGAACACGATGGGAGATGTTTTCTGTGCTGGCACAGTTTCTCCTTGCCAGACAGAGTGGAAAAGCTTTTTGCTAAGATGTAGACGAGAAGAGAGGCTAAAGAAGCAGGTACGGTGCTCTGCAGAGCTAAGCACAGCTCCCGGGGCTCTTTCGGCAGAAGGCGCACACCGCAGAGCACTGTGAGCGGCAGAATCGTCTTTGCGCGAAGAAGCAGCTTCTTCGTCTCCGGGAGCCGGAGAGAGTGGCGACTTCGCAAAGGTGATGAAACAAGCTGTACAACACTGCGATTGTGTGCGCATCTTGCCAACTGAGAGAAAACAGTACCTGACCACTCTCCTGCCTTTTCTATTCACTTGAACATTCGATTGGGAGCTGTTTTGGACAACTTTCTTTCTCTTCTTGCAAAACACTCGGCAGACCTCCGTGCAGCCTCTAGAAAACGATGGGAGATGTTTTTTGTGCTGGCACAGTTTCTCCTTGCCAGACAGAGTGGGAAAGCTTTTTGCTAAGATGTAGACGAGAAGAGAGGCTAAAGAAGCAGGTATGGTGCTCTGCAGAGCTAAGCACCGCTCCCGGGCATCTTTCGGCAGAAGGCGCACACCGCAGAGCACTGTGAGCGGCAGAATCGTCTTTGCGCGAAGAAGCAGCTTCTTCGTCTCCGGGAGCCGGAGAGAGCGGCAACTTGGCAAAGGTGATGAAACAAGCTGTACAACACTGCGATTGTGTGCGCAGCTTGCCAACTGAGAGAAAACAGTACCTGACCACTCTCCTGCCTTTTCTATTCACATGAACATTGGATTGCAAGCTGTTTTGGACAACTTTCTTTCTCTTCTTGCAAAACACTCGGCAGACCTCCGTGCAGCCTCTAGAACACGATGGGAGATGTTTTCTGTGCTGGCACAGTTTCTCCTTGCCAGACAGAGTGGAAAAGCTTTTTGCTAAGATGTAGACGAGAAGAGAGGCTAAAGACGAAGGTACGGTGCTCTGCAGAGCTAAGCACCGCTCCCGGGCGTCTTTCGGCAGAAGGCGCACACCGCAGAGCACTATGAGCGGCAGAATCGTCTTTGCTCGAAGAAGCAGCTTCTTCGTCTCCGGGAGCCGGAGAGAGCGACAACTTGGCAAAGGTGATGAAACAAGCTGTACAACACTGCGATTGTGTGCGCAGCTTGCCAACTGAGAGAAAACAGTACCTGACCACTCTCCTGCCTTTTCTATTCACATGAACATTCGATTGGAAGCTGTTTTGGACAACTTTCTTTCTCTTCTTGCAAAACACTCGGCAGACCTCCGTGCAGCCTCTAGAACACGATGGGAGATGTTTTTTGTGCTGGCACAGTTTCTCCTTGCCAGACAGAGTGGAAAAGCTTTTTGCTAAGATGTAGAGGAGAAGAGAGGCTAAAGACGAAGGTACGGTGCTCTGCAGAGCTAAGCACCGCTCCCGGGCGTCTTTCGGCAGAAGGCGCACACCGCAGAGCACTGTGAGCGGCAGAATCGTCTTTGCGCGAAGAAGCAGCTTCTTCGTCTCCGGGAGCCGGAGAGAGCGGCAACTTCGCAAAGGTGATGAAACAAGCTGTACAACACTGCGATTGTGTGCGCAGCTTGCCAAGTGAGAGAAAACAGTACCTGACCACTCTCCTGCCTTTTCTATTCACATGAACATTCGATTGGAAGCTGTTTTGGACAACTTTCTTTCTCTTCTTGCAAAACACTCGGCAGACCTCCGTGCAGCCTCTAGAACACGATGGGAGATGTTTTCTGTGCTGGCACAGTTTCTCCTTGCCAGACAGAGTGGAAAAGCTTTTTGCTAAGATGTAGACGAGAAGAGAGGCTAAAGAAGCAGGTATGGTGCTCTGCAGAGCTAAGCACAGCTCCCGGGCCTCTTTCGGCAGAAGACACACACCGCAGAGCACTGTGAGCGGCAGAATCGTCTTTGCGCGAAGAAGCAGCTTCTTCGTCTCCGGGAGCCGGAGAGAGCGGCAACTTCGCAAAGGTGATGAAACAAGCTGTACAACACTGCGATTGTGTGCGCAGCTTGCCAAGTGAGAGAAAACAGTACCTGACCACTCTCCTGCCTTTTCTATTCACATGAACATTCGATTGCAAGCTGTTTTGGACAACTTTCTTTCTCTTCTTGCAAAACACTCGGCAGACCTCCGTGCAGCCTCTAGAACACGATGGGAGATGTTTTCTGTGCTGGCACAGTTTCTCCTTGCCAGACAGAGTGGAAAAGCTTTTTGCTAAGATGTAGACGAGAAGAGAGGCTAAAGACGAAGGTACGGTGCTCTGCAGAGCTAAGCACCGCTCCCGGACCTCTTTCGGCACAAGGCGCACACCGCAGAGCACTGTGAGCGGCAGAATCGTCTTTGCGCGAAGAAGCAGCTTCTTCGTCTCCGGGAGCCGGAGAGAGCGGCAACTTCGCAAAGGTGATGAAACAAGCTGTACAACACTGCGATTGTGTGCGCAGCTTGCCAACTGAGAGAAAACAGTACCTGACCACTCTCCTGCCTTTTCTATTCACATGAACATTCGATTGCAAGCTGTTTTGGACAACTTTCTTTCTCTTCTTGCAAAACACTTGGCAGACCTCCGTGCAGCCTCTAGAACACGATGGGAGATGTTTTCTGTGCTGGCACAGTTTCTCCTTGCCAGACAGAGTGGAAAAGCTTTTTGCTAAGATGTAGACGAGAAGAGAGGCTAAAGACGAAGGTACGGTGCTCTGCAGAGCTAAGCACCGCTCCCTGACCTCTTTCGGCAGAAGGCGCACACCGCAGAGCACTGTGAGCGGCAGAATCGTCTTTGCGCGAAGAAGCAGCTTCTTCGTCTCCGGGAGCCGGAGAGAGCGGCAACTTCGCAAAGGTGATGAAACAAGCTGTACAACACTGCGATTGTGTGCGCAGCTTGCCAACTGAGAGAAAACAGTACCTGACCACTCTCCTGCCTTTTCTATTCACATGAACATTCGATTGGAAGCTGTTTTGGACAACTTTCTTTCTCTTCTTGCAAAACACTTGGCAGACCTCCGTGCAGCCTCTAGAACACGATGGGAGATGTTTTCTGTGCTGGCACAGTTTCTCCTTGCCAGACAGAGTGGAAAAGCTTTTTGCTAAGATGTAGATGAGAAGAGAGGCTAAAGACGAAGGTACGGTGCTCTGCAGAGCTAAGCACCGCTCCCGGGCGTCTTCCGGCAGAAGGCGCACACCGCAGAGCACTGTGAGCGGCAGAATCGTCTTTGCGCGAAGAAGCAGCTTCTTCGTCTCCGGGAGCCGGAGAGAGCGGCAACTTGGCAAAGGTGATGAAACAAGCTGTACGACACTGCGATTTTGTGCGCAGTTTGCCAACTGAGAGAAAACAGTACCTGACCACTCTCCTGCCTTTTCTATTCACTTGAACATTCGATTGCAAGCTGTTTTGGACAACTTTCTTTCTCTTCTTGCAAAACACTCGGCAGACCTGCGTACAGCCTCTAGAACACGATGGGAGATGTTTTTTGTGCTGGCACAGGTTCTCCTTGCCAGACAGAGTGGAAAAGCTTTTTGCTAAGATGTAGACGAGAAGAGAGGCTAAAGACGAAGGTACGGTGCTCTGCAGAGCTAAGCACAGCTCCCGGGCCTCTTTCGGCAGAAGACACACTCTGCAGAGCACTGTGAGCGGCAGAATCGTCTTTGCGCGAAGAAGCAGCTTCTTCGTCTCCGGAAGCCGGAGAGAGCGGCAACTTCGCAAAGGTGATGAAACAAGCTGTACAACACTGCGATTTTGTGCGCAGCTTGCCAACTGAGAGAAAACGGTACCTGACCACTCTCCTGCCTTTTCTATTCACATGAACATTCGATTGGAAGCTGTTTTGGACAACTTTCTTTCTCTTCTTGCAAAACACTCGGCAGACCTCCGTGCAGCCTCTAGAACACGATGGGAGATGTTTTTTGTGCTGGCACAGTTTCTCCTTGCCAGACAGAGTGGAAAAGCTTTTTGCTAAGATGTAGACGAGAAGAGAGGCTAAAGATGAAGGTACGGTGCTCTGCAGAGCTAAGCACCGCTCCCGGACCTCTTTCGGCAGAAGGCGCACACCGCAGAGCACTGTGAGCAGCAGAATCGTCTTTGCGCGAAGAAGCAGCTTCTTCGTCTCCGGGAGCCGGAGAGAGCGGCAACTTCGCAAAGGTGATGAAACAAGCTGTACAACACTGCGATTGTGTGCGCAGCTTGCCAACTGAGAGAAAACAGTACCTGACCACTCTCCTGCCTTTTCTATTCACATGAACATTCGATTGGAAGCTGTTTTGGACAACTTTCTTTCTCTTCTTGCAAAACATTTGGCAGACCTCCGTGCAGCCTCTAGAACACGATGGGAGATGTTTTCTGTGCTGGCACAGTTTCTCCTTGCCAGACAGAGTGGAAAAGCTTTTTGCTAAGATGTAGAGGAGAAGAGAGGCTAAAGACGAAGGCACGGTGCTCTGCAGAGCTAAGCACCGCTCCCGGGCGTCTTTCGGCAGAAGGCGCACACCGCAGAGCACTGTGAGCGGCAGAATCGTCTTTGCGCGAAGAAGCAGCTTCTTCGTCTCCGGGAGCCGGAGAGAGCGGCAACTTGGCAAAGGTGATGAAACAAGCTGTACAACACTGCGATTGTGTGCGCAGCTTGCCAAGTGAGAGGAAACAATACCTGACCACTCTCCTGCCTTTTCTATTCACATGAACATTCGATTGGAAGCTGTTTTGGACAACTTTCTTTCTCTTCTTGCAAAACACTCGGCAGACCTGCGTGCAGCCTCTAGAACACGATGGGAGATGTTTTCTGTGCTGGCACAGTTTCTCCTTGCCAGACAGAGTGGAAAAGCTTTTTGCTAAGATGTAGACGAGAAGAGAGGCTAAAGACGAAGGTACGGTGCTCTGCAGAGCTAAGCACCGCACCCGGACCTCTTTCGGCAGAAGGCGCACACCGCAGAGCACTGTGAGCGGCAGAATCGTCTTTGGGCGAAAAAGCAGCTTCTTCGTCTCCGGGAGCCGGAGAGAGCGGCAACTTCGCAAAGGTGATGAAACAAGCTGTACAACACTGCGATTGTGTGCGCCGCTTGCCAACTGAGACAAAACAGTACCTGACCACTCTCCTGCCTTTTCTATTCACTTGAACATTCGATTGCAAGCTGTTTTGGACAACTTTCTTTCTCTTCTTGCAAAACACTCGGCAGACCTCCGTGCAGCCTCTAGAACACGATGGGAGATGTTTTCTGTGCTGGCACAGTTTCTCCTTGCCAGACAGAGTGGAAAAGCTTTTTGCTAAGATGTAGACGAGAAGAGAGGCTAAAGACGAAGGTACGGTGCTCTGCAGAGCTAAGCACTGCTCCCGGACCTCTTTCGGCAGAAGGCGCACACCGCAGAGCACTGTGAGCGGCAGAATCGTCTTTGCGCGAAGAAGCAGCTTCTTCGTCTCCGGGAGCCGCAGAGAGCGGCAACTTGGCAAAGGTGATGAAACAAGCTGTACAACACTGCGATTGTGTGCGCAGCTTGCCAACTGAGAGAAAACAGTACCTGACCACTCTCCTGCCTTTTCTATTCACATGAACATTCGATTGGAAGCTGTTTTGGACAACTTTCTTTCTCTTCTTGCAAAACACTCGGCAGACCTCCGTGCAGCCTCTAGAACACGATGGGAGATGATTTCTGTGCTGGCACCGTTTCTCCTTGCCAGACAGAGTGGAAAAGTTTTTTGCTAAGATGTAGACGAGAAGAGAGGCTAAAGACGAAGGTACGGTGCTCTGTAGAACTAAGCACCGCTCCCGGACCTCTTTCGGCAGAAGGCGCACACCGCAGAGCACTGTGAGCGGCAGAATCGTCTTTGCGCGAAGAAGCAGCTTCTTCGTCTCCGGGAGCCGGAGAGAGCGGCAACTTGGCAAAGGTGATGAAACAAGCTGTACAACACTGCGATTGTGTGCGCAGCTTGCCAACTGAGAGAAAACAGTACCTGACCACTCTCCTGCCTTTTCTATTCACATGAACATTCGATTGGAAGCTGTTTTGGACAACTTTCTTTCTCTTCTTCCAAAACACTTGGCAGACCTCCGTGCAGCCTCTAGAACACGATGGGAGATGTTTTCTGTGCTGGCACAGTTTCTCCTTGCCAGACAGAGTGGAAAAGCTTTTTGCTAAGATGTAGAGGAGAAGAGAGGCTAAAGACGAAGGTACGGTGCTCTGCAGAGCTAAGCACCGCTCCCGGGCGTCTTTCGGCAGAAGGCGCACACCGCAGAGCACTGTGAGCGGCAGAATCGTCTTTGCGCGAAGAAGCAGCTTCTTCGTCTCCGGGAGCCGGAGAGAGCGGCAACTTGGCAAAGGTGATGAAACAAGCTGTACAACACTGCGATTGTGTGTGCAGCTTGCCAAGTGAGAGAAAACAGTACCTGACCACTCTCCTGCCTTTTCTATTCACATGAACATTCGATTGCAAGCTGTTTTGGACAACTTTCTGTCTCTTCTTGCAAAACACTCGGCAGACCTGCGTGCAGCCTCTAGAACACGATGGGAGATGTTTTCTGTGCTGGCACAGTTTCTCCTTGCCAGACAGAGTGGAAAAGCTTTTTGCTAAGATGTAGACGAGAAGAGAGGCTAAAGACGAAGGTACGGTGCTCTGCAGAGCTAAGCACCGCTCCCGGGCGTCTTTCGGCAGAAGGCGCACACCGCAGAGCACTGTGAGCGGCAGAATCGTCTTTGCGCGAAGAAGCAGCTTCTTCGTCTCCGGGAGCCGGAGAGAGCGGCAACTTCGCAAAGGTGATGAAACAAGCTGTACAACACTGCGATTGTGTGCGCAGCTTGCCAACTGAGAGAAAACAGTACCTGACCATTCTCCTGCCTTTTCTATTCACGTGAACATTCGATTGCAAGCTGTTTTGGACAACTTTCTCTCTCTTCTTGCAAAACACTCGGCAGACCTCCGTGCAGCCTCTAGAACACGATGGGAGATGTTTTCTGTGCTGGCACAGTTTCTCCTTGCCAGACAGAGTGGAAAAGCTTTTTGCTAAGATGTAGACGAGAAGAGAGGCTAAAGAAGCAGGTACGGTGCTCTGCAGAGCTAAGCACAGCTCCCGGGGCTCTTTCGGCAGAAGGCGCACACCGCAGAGCACTGTGAGCGGCAGAATCGTCTTTGCGCGAAGAAGCAGCTTCTTCGTCTCCGGGAGCCGGAGGGAGTGGCGACTTCGCAAAGGTGATGAAACAAGCTGTACAACACTGCGATTGTGTGCGCATCTTGCCAACTGAGAGAAAACAGTACCTGACCACTCTCCTGCCTTTTCTATTCACTTGAACATTCGATTGGGAGCTGTTTTGGACAACTTTCTTTCTCTTCTTGCAAAACACTCGGCAGACCTCCGTGCAGCCTCTAGAAAACGATGGGAGATGTTTTTTGTGCTGGCACAGTTTCTCCTTGCCAGACAGAGTGGGAAAGCTTTTTGCTAAGATGTAGACGAGAAGAGAGGCTAAAGAAGCAGGTATGGTGCTCTGCAGAGCTAAGCACCGCTCCCGGGCATCTTTCGGCAGAAGGCGCACACCGCAGAGCACTGTGAGCGGCAGAATCGTCTTTGCGCGAAGAAGCAGCTTCTTCGTCTCCGGGAGCCGGAGAGAGCGGCAACTTGGCAAAGGTGATGAAACAAGCTGTACAACACTGCGATTGTGTGCGCAGCTTGCCAACTGAGAGAAAACAGTACCTGACCACTCTCCTGCCTTTTCTATTCACATGAACATTGGATTGCAAGCTGTTTTGGACAACTTTCTTTCTCTTCTTGCAAAACACTCGGCAGACCTCCGTGCAGCCTCTAGAACACGATGGGAGATGTTTTCTGTGCTGGCACAGTTTCTCCTTGCCAGACAGAGTGGAAAAGCTTTTTGCTAAGATGTAGACGAGAAGAGAGGCTAAAGACGAAGGTACGGTGCTCTGCAGAGCTAAGCACCGCTCCCGGGCGTCTTTCGGCAGAAGGCGCACACCGCAGAGCACTCTGAGCGGCAGAATCGTCTTTGCTCGAAGAAGCAGCTTCTTCGTCTCCGGGAGCCGGAGAGAGCGACAACTTGGCAAAGGTGATGAAACAAGCTGTACAACACTGCGATTGTGTGCGCAGCTTGCCAACTGAGAGAAAACAGTACCTGACCACTCTCCTGCCTTTTCTATTCACATGAACATTCGATTGCAAGCTGTTTTGGACAACTTTCTTTCTCTTCTTGCAAAACACTCGGCAGACCTCCGTGCAGCCTCTAGAACACGATGGGAGATGTTTTTTGTGCTGGCACAGTTTCTCCTTGCCAGACAGAGTGGAAAAGCTTTTTGCTAAGATGTAGAGGAGAAGAGAGGCTAAAGACGAAGGTACGGTGCTCTGCAGAGCTAAGCACCGCTCCCGGGCGTCTTTCGGCAGAAGGCGCACACCGCAGAGCACTGTGAGCGGCAGAATCGTCTTTGCGCGAAGAAGCAGCTTCTTCGTCTCCGGGAGCCGGAGAGAGCGGCAACTTCGCAAAGGTGATGAAACAAGCTGTACAACACTGCGATTGTGTGCGCAGCTTGCCAAGTGAGAGAAAACAGTACCTGACCACTCTCCTGCCTTTTCTATTCACATGAACATTCGATTGGAAGCTGTTTTGGACAACTTTCTTTCTCTTCTTGCAAAACACTCGGCAGACCTCCGTGCAGCCTCTAGAACACGATGGGAGATGTTTTCTGTGCTGGCACAGTTTCTCCTTGCCAGACAGAGTGGAAAAGCTTTTTGCTAAGATGTAGACGAGAAGAGAGGCTAAAGAAGCAGGTATGGTGCTCTGCAGAGCTAAGCACAGCTCCCGGGCCTCTTTCGGCAGAAGACACACACCGCAGAGCACTGTGAGCGGCAGAATCGTCTTTGCGCGAAGAAGCAGCTTCTTCGTCTCCGGGAGCCGGAGAGAGCGGCAACTTCGCAAAGGTGATGAAACAAGCTGTACAACACTGCGATTGTGTGCGCAGCTTGCCAAGTGAGAGAAAAAAGTACCTGACCACTCTCCTGCCTTTTCTATTCACATGAACATTCGATTGCAAGCTGTTTTGGACAACTTTCTTTCTCTTCTTGCAAAACACTCGGCAGACCTGCGTGCAGCCTCTAGAACACGATGGGAGATGTTTTCTGTGCTGGCACAGTTTCTCCTTGCCAGACAGAGTGGAAAAGCTTTTTGCTAAGATGTAGACGAGAAGAGAGGCTAAAGACGAAGGTACGGTGCTCTGCAGAGCTAAGCACCGCACCCGGACCTCTTTCGGCAGAAGGCGCACACCGCAGAGCACTGTGAGCGGCAGAATCGTCTTTGGGCGAAAAAGCAGCTTCTTCGTCTCCGGGAGCCGGAGAGAGCGGCAACTTGGCAAAGGTGATGAAACAAGCTGTACAACACTGCGATTGTGTGCGCCGCTTGCCAAGTGAGAGAAAACAGTACCTGACCACTCTCCTGCCTTTTCTATTCACATGAACATTCGATTGCAAGCTGTTTTGGACAACTTTCTTTCTCTTCTTGCAAAACACTCGGCAGACCTCCGTGCAGCCTCTAGAACACGATGGGAGATGTTTTCTGTGCTGGCACAGTTTCTCCTTGCCAGACAGAGTGGAAAAGCTTTTTGCTAAGATGTAGACGAGAAGAGAGGCTAAAGACGAAGGTACGGTGCTCTGCAGAGCTAAGCACCGCTCCCGGACCTCTTTCGGCAGAAGGCGCACACCGCAGAGCACTGTGAGCGGCAGAATCGTCTTTGCGCGAAGAAGCAGCTTCTTCGTCTCCGGGAGCCGCAGAGAGCGGCAACTTGGCAAAGGTGATGAAACAAGCTGTACAACACTGCGATTGTGTGCGCAGCTTGCCAACTGAGAGAAAACAGTACCTGACCACTCTCCTGCCTTTTCTATTCACATGAACATTCGATTGGAAGCTGTTTTGGACAACTTTCTTTCTCTTCTTGCAAAACACTTGGCAGACCTCCGTGCAGCCTCTAGAACACGATGGGAGATGTTTTCTGTGCTGGCACAGTTTCTCCTTGCCAGACAGAGTGGAAAAGTTTTTTGCTAAGATGTAGACGAGAAGAGAGGCTAAAGACGAAGGTACGGTGCTCTGTAGAACTAAGCACCGCTCCCGGACCTCTTTCGGCAGAAGGCGCACACCGCAGAGCACTGTGAGCGGCAGAATCGTCTTTGCGCGAAGAAGCAGCTTCTTCGTCTCCGGGAGCCGGAGAGAGCGGCAACTTCGCAAAGGTGATGAAACAAGCTGTACAACACTGCGATTGTGTGCGCAGCTTGCCAACTGAGAGAAAACAGTACCTGACCACTCTCCTGCCTTTTCTATTCACATGAACATTCGATTGCAAGCTGTTTTGGACAACTTTCTTTCTCTTCTTGCAAAACACTCGGCAGACCTGCGTGCAGCCTCTAGAACACGATGGGAGATGTTTTCTGTGCTGGCACAGTTTCTCCTTGCCAGACAGAGTGGAAAAGCTTTTTGCTAAGATGTAGACGAGAAGAGAGGCTAAAGACGAAGGTACGGTGCTCTGCAGAGCTAAGCACCGCTCCCGGGCCTCTTTCGGCAGAAGGCGCACACCGCAGAGCACTGTGAGCGGCAGAATCGTCTTTGCGCGAAGAAGCAGCTTCTTCGTCTCCGGGAGCCGGAGAGAGCGGCAACTTCGCAAAGGTGATGAAACAAGCTGTACAACACTGCGATTGTGTGCGCAGCTTGCCAACTGAGAGAAAACAGTACCTGACCATTCTCCTGCCTTTTCTATTCACATGAACATTCGATTGCAAGCTGTTTTGGACAACTTTCTCTCTCTTCTTGCAAAACACTCGGCAGACCTCCGTGCAGCCTCTAGAACACGATGGGAGATGTTTTCTGTGCTGGCACAGTTTCTCCTTGCCAGACAGAGTGGAAAAGCTTTTTGCTAAGATGTAGACGAGAAGAGAGGCTAAAGAAGCAGGTACGGTGCTCTGCAGAGCTAAGCACAGCTCCCGGGGCTCTTTCGGCAGAAGGCGCACACCGCAGAGCACTGTGAGCGGCAGAATCGTCTTTGCGCGAAGAAGCAGCTTCTTCGTCTCCGGGAGCCGGAGAGAGCGGCGACTTCGCAAAGGTGATGAAACAAGCTGTACAACACTGCGATTGTGTGCGCAGCTTGCCAACTGAGAGAAAACAGTACCTGACCACTCTCCTGCCTTTTATATTCACTTGAACATTCGATTGCAAGCTGTTTTGGACAACTTTCTTTCTCTTCTTGCAAAACACTCGGCAGACCTGCGTGCAGCCTCTAGAAAACGATGGGAGATGTTTTTTGTGCTGGCACAGTTTCTCCTTGCCAGACAGAGTGGGAAAGCTTTTTGCTAAGATGTAGACGAGAAGAGAGGCTAAAGAAGCAGGTATGGTGCTCTGCAGAGCTAAGCACCGCTCCCGGGCGTCTTTCGGCAGAAGGCGCACACCGCAGAGCACTGTGAGCGGCAGAATCGTCTTTGCGCGAAGAAGCAGCTTCTTCGTCTCCGGGAGCCGGAGAGAGCGGCAGCTTCGCAAAGGTGATGAAACAAGCTGTACAACACTGCGATTGTGTGCGCAGCTTGCCAACTGAGAGAAAACAGTACCTGACCACTCTCCTGCCTTTTCTATTCACATGAACATTCGATTGCAAGCTGTTTTGGACAACTTTCTTTCTCTTCTTGCAAAACACTCGGCAGACCTCCGTGCAGCCTCTAGAACACGATGGGAGATGTTTTCTGTGCTGGCACAGTTTCTCCTTGCCAGACAGAGTGGAAAAGCTTTTTGCTAAGATGTAGACGAGAAGAGAGGCTAAAGACGAAGGTACGGTGCTCTGCAGAGCTAAGCACCGCTCCCGGGCGTCTTTCGGCAGAAGGCGCACACCGCAGAGCCCTATGAGCGGCAGAATCGTCCTTGCTCGAAGAAGCAGCTTCTTCGTCTCCGGGAGCCGGAGAGAGCGACAACTTGGCAAAGGTGATGAAACAAGCTGTACAACACTGCGATTGTGTGCGCAGCTTGCCAACTGAGAGAAAACAGTACCTGACCACTCTCCTGCCTTTTCTATTCACATGAACATTCGATTGGAAGCTGTTTTGGACAACTTTCTTTCTCTTCTTGCAAAACACTCGGCAGACCTCCGTGCAGCCTCTAGAACACGATGGGAGATGTTTTTTGTGCTGGCACAGTTTCTCCTTGCCAGACAGAGTGGAAAAGCTTTTTGCTAAGATGTAGACGAGAAGAGAGGCTAAAGACGAAGGTACGGTGCTCTGCAGAGCTAAGCACCGCTCCCGGGGCTCTTTCGGCAGAAGGCGCACACCGCAGAGCACTGTGAGCGGCAGAATCGTCTTTGCGCGAAGAAGCAGCTTCTTCGTCTCCGGGAGCCGGAGAGAGCGGCAACTTCGCAAAGGTGATGAAACAAGCTGTACAACACTGCGATTGTGTGCGCAGCTTGCCAACTGAGAGAAAACAGTACCTGACCACTCTCCTGCCTTTTCTATTCACATGAACATTTGATTGCAAGCTGTTTTGGACAACTTTCTTTCTCTTCTTGCAAAACACTCGGCAGACCTCCGTGCAGCCTCTAGAACACGATGGGAGATGTTTTCTGTGCTGGCACAGTTTCTCCATGCCAGACAGAGTGGAAAAGCTTTTTGCTAAGATGTAGACGAGAAGAGAGGCTAAAGAAGCAGGTATGGTGCTCTGCAGAGCTAAGCACAGCTCCCGGACCTCTTTCGGCAGAAGGCGCACACCGCAGAGCACTGTGAGCGGCAGAATCGTCTTTGCGCGAAGAAGCAGCTTCTTCGTCTCCGGGAGCCGGAGAGAGCGGCAACTTCGCAAAGGTGATGAAACAAGCTGTACAACACTGCGATTGTGTGCGCAGCTTGCCAAGTGAGAGAAAACAGTACCTGACCACTCTCCTGCCTTTTCTATTCACATGAACATTCGATTGGAAGCTGTTTTGGACAACTTTCTCTCTCTTCTTGCAAAACACTCTGCAGACCTCCGTGCAGCCTCTAGAACACGATGGGAGATGTTTTCTGTGCTGGCACAGTTTCTCCTTGCCAGACAGAGTGGAAAAGCTTTTTGCTAAGATGTAGACGAGAAGAGAGGCTAAAGACGAAGGTACGGTGCTCTGCAGAGCTAAGCACCGCTCCCGGACCTCTTTCGGCAGAAGGCGCACACCGCAGAGCACTGTGAGCGGCAGAATCGTCTTTGCGCGAAGAAGCAGCTTCTTCGTCTCCGGGAGCCGGAGAGAGCGGCAACTTCGCAAAGGTGATGAAACAAGCTGTACAACACTGCGATTGTGTGCGCAGCTTGCCAACTGAGAGAAAACAGTACCTGATCACTCTCCTGCCTTTTCTATTCACATGAACATTTGATTGCAAGCTGTTTTGGACAACTTTCTTTCTCTTCTTGCAAAACACTCTGCAGACCTCCGTGCAGCCTCTAGAACACGATGGGAGATGTTTTCTGTGCTGGCACAGTTTCTCCTTGCCAGACAGAGTGGAAAAGCTTTTTGCTAAGATGTAGACGAGAAGAGAGGCTAAAGACGAAGGTACGGTGCTCTGCAGAGCTAAGCACCGCTCCCGGGCCTCTTTCGGCAGAAGGCGCACACCGCAGAGCACTGTGAGCGGCAGAATCGTCTTTGCGCGAAGAAGCAGCTTCTTCGTCTCCGGGAGCCGGAGAGAGCGACAACTTCGCAAAGGTGATGAAACAAGCTGTACAACACTGCGATTGTGTGCGCAGCTTGCCAAGTGAGAGAAAACAGTACCTGACCACTCTCCTGCCTTTTCTATTCACATGAACATTCGATTGCAAGCTGTTTTGGACAACTTTCTTTCTCTTCTTGCAAAACACTCGGCAGACCTCCGTGCAGCCTCTAGAACACGATGGGAGATGTTTTTTGTGCTGGCACAGTTTCTCCTTGCCAGACAGAGTGGAAAAGCTTTTTGCTAAGATGTGGACGAGAAGAGAGGCTAAAGATGAAGGTACGGTGCTCTGCATAGCAATGCACCGCTCCCGGACCTCTTTCGGCAGAAGGCGCACACCGCAGAGCACTGTGCGCGGCAGAATCGTCTTTGCGCGAAGAAGCAGCTTCTTCGTCTCCGGGAGCCGGAGAGAGCGGCAACTTGGCAAAGGTGATGAAACAAGCTGTACAACACTGCGATTGTGTGCGCAGCTTCCCAACTGAGAGAAAACAGTACCTGACCACTCTCCTGCCTTTTCTATTCACATGAACATTCGATTGCAAGCTGTTTTGGACAACTTTCTTTCTCTTCTTGCAAAACACTCGGCAGACCTCCGTGCAGCCTCTAGAAGACGATGGGAGATGTTTTCTGTGCTGGCACAGTTTCTCCTTGCCAGACAGAGTGGAAAAGCTTTTTGCTAAGATGTAGACGAGAAGAGAGGCTAAAGACGAAGGTACGGTGCTCTGCAGAGCTAAGCACCGCTCACGGGCCTCTTTCGGCAGAAGGTGCACACCGCAGAGCACTGTGAGCGGCAGAATCGTCTTTGCGCGAAGAAGCAGCTTCTTCGTCTCCGGGAGCCGGAGAGAGCGGCGACTTCGCAAAGGTGATGAAACAAGCTGTACAACACTGCGATTGTGTGCGCAGCTTGCCAAGTGAGAGAAAACAGTACCTGACCACTCTCCTGCCTTTTCTATTCACATGAACATTCGATTGGAAGCTGTTTTGGACAACTTTCTCTCTCTTCTTGCAAAACACTCTGCAGACCTCCGTGCAGCCTCTAGAACACGATGGGAGATGTTTTCTGTGCTGGCACAGTTTCTCCTTGCCAGACAGAGTGGAAAAGCTTTTTGCTAAGATGTAGACGAGAAGAGAGGCTAAAGACGAAGGTACGGTGCTCTGCAGAGGTAAGCACCGCTCCCGGACCTCTTTCGGCAGAAGGCGCACACCGCAGAGCACTGTGAGCGGCAGAATCGTCTTTGCGCAAAGAAGCAGCTTCTTCGTCTCCGGGAGCCGGAGAGAGCGGCAACTTCGCAAAGGTGATGAAACAAGCTGTACAACACTGCGATTGTGTGCGCAGCTTGCCAACTGAGAGAAAACAGTACCTGATCACTCTCCTGCCTTTTCTATTCACATGAACATTTGATTGCAAGCTGTTTTGGACAACTTTCTTTCTCTTCTTGCAAAACACTCTGCAGACCTCCGTGCAGCCTCTAGAACACGATGGGAGATGTTTTCTGTGCTGGCACAGTTTCTCCTTGCCAGACAGAGTGGAAAAGCTTTTTGCTAAGATGTAGACGAGAAGAGAGGCTAAAGACGAAGGTACGGTGCTCTGCAGAGCTAAGCACCGCTCCCGGGCCTCTTTCGGCAGAAGGCGCACACCGCAGAGCACTGTGAGCGGCAGAATCGTCTTTGCGCGAAGAAGCAGCTTCTTCGTCTCCGGGAGCCGGAGAGAGCGACAACTTCGCAAAGGTGATGAAACAAGCTGTACAACACTGCGATTGTGTGCGCAGCTTGCCAACTGAGAGAAAACAGTACCTGACCACTCTCCTGCCTTTTCTATTCACATGAACATTCGATTGCAAGCTGTTTTGGACAACTTTCTTTCTCTTCTTGCAAAACACTCGGCAGACCTCCGTGCAGCCTCTAGAACACGATGGGAGATGTTTTTTGTGCTGGCACAATTTCTCCTTGCCAGACAGAGTGGAAAAGCTTTTTGCTAAGATGTGGACGAGAAGAGAGGCTAAAGATGAAGGTACGGTGCTCTGCATAGCAATGCACCGCTCCCGGACCTCTTTCGGCAGAAGGCGCACACCGCAGAGCACTGTGCGCGGCAGAATCGTCTTTGCGCGAAGAAGCAGCTTCTTCGTCTCCGGGAGCCGGAGAGAGCGGCAGCTTCGCAAAGGTGAAGAAACAAGCTGTACAACACTGCGATTGTGTGCGCAGCTTGCCAACTGAGAGAAAACAGTACCTGACCACTCTCCTGCCTTTTCTATTCACATGAACATTCGATTGCAAGCTGTTTTGGACAACTTTCTTTCTCTTCTTGCAAAACACTCGGCAGACCTCCGTGCAGCCTCTAGAACACGATGGGAGATGTTTTCTGTGCTGGCACAGTTTCTCCTTGCCAGACAGAGTGGAAAAGCTTTTTGCTAAGATGTAGACGAGAAGAGAGGCTAAAGACGAAGGTACGGTGCTCTGCAGAGCTAAGCACCGCTCCCGGGCCTCTTTCGGCAGAAGGCGCACACCGCAGAGCACTGTGAGCGGCAGAATCGTCTTTGCGCGAAGAAGCAGCTTCTTCGTCTCCGGGAGCCGGAGAGAGCGGCGACTTCGCAAAGGTGATGAAACAAGATGTACAACACTGCGATTGTGTGCGCAGCTTGCCAACTGAGTGAAAACAGTACCTGACCACTCTCCTGCCTTTTCTATTCACATGAACATTTGATTGCAAGCTATTTTGGACAACTTTCTTTCTCTTCTTGCAAAACACTCGGCAGACCTCCGTGCAGCCTCTAGAAGACGATGGGAGATGTTTTCTGTGCTGGCACAGTTTCTCCTTGCCAGACAGAGTGGAAAAGCTTTTTGCTAAGATGTAGACGAGAAGAGAGGCTAAAGAAGCAGGTATGGTGCTCTGCAGAGCTAAGCACTGCTCCCGGACCTCTTTCGGCAGAAGGCGCACACCGCAGAGCACTGTGAGCGGCAGAATCGTCTTTGCGCGAAGAAGCAGCTTCTTCGTCTCCGGGAGCCGGAGAGAGCGGCAACTTCGCAAAGGTGATGAAACAAGCTGTACAACACTGCGATTGTGTGCGCAACTTGCCAACTGAGAGAAAACAGTACCTGACCACTCTCCTGCCTTTTCTATTCACATGAACATTCGATTGCAAGCTGTTTTGGACAACTTTCTTTCTCTTCTTGCAAAACACTCGGCAGACCTGCGTGCAGCCTCTAGAACACGATGGGAGATGTTTTCTGTGCTGGCACAGTTTCTCCTTGCCAGACAGAGTGGAAAAGCTTTTTGCTAAGATGTAGACGAGAAGAGAGGCTAAAGACGAAGGTACGGTGCTCTGCAGAGCAAAGCACCGCTCCCGGACGTCTTTCGGCAGAAGGCGCACACCGCAGAGCACTGTGAGCGGCAGAATCGTCTTTGCGCGAAGAAGCAGCTTCTTCGTCTCCGGGTGCCGGAGAGAGCGGCAGCTTCGCAAAGGTGATGAAACAAGCTGTACAACACTGCGATTGTGTGCGCAGCTTGCCAAGTGAGAGAAAACAGTACCTGACCACTCTCCTGCCTTTTCTATTCACATGAACATTCGATTGGAAGCTGTTTTGGACAACTTTCTTTCTCTTCTTGCAAAACACTCGGCAGACCTCCGTGCAGCCTCTAGAACACGATGGGAGATGTTTTTTGTGCTGGCACAGTTTCTCCTTGCCAGACAGAGTGGAAAAGCTTTTTGCTAAGATGTAGACGAGAAGAGAGGCTAAAGACGAAGGTACGGTGCTCTGCAGAGCTAAGCACCGCTCCCGGGCCTCTTTCGGCAGAAGGCGCACACAGCAGAGCACTGTGAGCGGCAGAATCGTCTTTGCGCGAAGAAGCAGCTTCTTCGTCTCCGGGAGCCGGAGAGAGCGGCAACTTCGCAAAGGTGATGAAACAAGCTGTACAACACTGCGATTGTGTGCGCAGCTTGCCAACTGAGAGAAAACAGTACCTGACCACTCTCCTGCCTTTTCTATTCAGATGAACATTCGATTGCAAGCTGTTTTGGACAACTTTCTTTCTCTTCTTGCAAAACACTCGGCAGACCTCCGTGCAGCCTCTAGAACACGATGGGAGATGTTTTCTGTGCTGGCACAGTTTCTCCTTGCCAGACAGAGTGGAAAAGCTTTTTGCTAAGATGTAGACGAGAAGAGAGGCTAAAGACGAAGGTACGGTGCTCTGCAGAGCTAAGCACCGCTCCCGGGCCTCTTTCGGCAGAAGGCGCACACAGCAGAGCACTGTGAGCGGCAGAATCGTCTTTGCGCGAAGAAGCAGCTTCTTCGTCTCCGGGAGCCGGAGAGAGCGGCAACTTGGCAAAGGTGATGAAACAAGCTGTACAACACTGCGATTGTGTGCGCAGCTTGCCAACTGAGAGAAAACAGTACCTGACCACTCTCCTGCCTTTTCTATTCACATGAACATTCGATTGCAAGCTGTTTTGGACAACTTTCTTTCTCTTCTTGCAAAACACTCGGCAGACCTCCGTGCAGCCTCTAGAACACGATGGGAGATGTTTTCTGTGCTGGCACAGTTTCTCCTTGCCAGACAGAGTGGAAAAGCTTTTTGCTAAGATGTAGACGAGAAGAGAGGCTAAAGAAGCACGTATGGTGCTTCTCAGAGCTAAGCATCGCTCGCGGACCTCTTTCGGCAGAAGGCGCACACCGCAGAGCACTGTGAGCGGCAGAATCGTCTTTGCGCGAAGAAGCAGCTTCTTCGTCTCCGGGAGCCGGAGAGAGCGGCAACTTGGCAAAGGTGATGAAACAAGCTGTACAACCCTGCGATTGTGTGCGCAGCTTGCCAAGTGAGAGAAAACAGTACCTGACCACTCTCCTGCCTTTTCTATTCACATGAACATTCGATTGCAAGCTGTTTTGGACAACTTTCTTTCTCTTCTTGCAAAACACTCGGCAGACCTCCGTGCAGCCTCTAGAACACGATGGGAGATGTTTTCTGTGCTGGCACAGTTTCTCCTTGCCAGACAGAGTGGAAAAGCTTTTTGCTAAGATGTAGACGAGAAGAGAGGCTAAAGACGAAGGTACGGTGCTCTGCAGAGCTAAGCACCGCTCCCGGACCTCTTTCGGCAGAAGGCGCACACCGCAGAGCACTGTGAGCGGCAGAATCGTCTTTGCGCGAAGAAGCAGCTTCTTCGTCTCCGGGAGCCGGAGAGAGCGGCAACTTCGCAAAGGTGATGAAACAAGCTGTACAACACTGCGATTGTGTGCGCAGCTTGCCAACTGAGAGAAAACAGTACTTGACCACTCTCCTGCCTTTTCTATTCACGTGAACATTCGATTGCAAGCTGTTTTGGACAACTTTCTTTCTCTTCTTGCAAAACACTCGGCAGACCTCCGTGCAGCCTCTAGAACACGATGGGAGATGTTTTCTGTGCTGGCACAGTTTCTCCTTGCCAGACAGAGTGGAAAAGCTTTTTGCTAAGATGTAGACGAGAAGAGAGGCTAAAGACGAAGGTACGGTGCTCTGCAGAGCTAAGCACCGCTCCCGGACCTCTTTCGGCAGAAGGCGCACACCGCAGAGCACTGTGAGCGGCAGAATCGTCTTTGCGCGAAGCAGCTTCTTCGTCTCCGGGAGCCGGAGAGAGCGGCAACTTCGCAAAGGTGATGAAACAAGCTGTACAACACTGCGATTGTGTGCGCAGCTTGCCAACTGAGAGAAAACAGTACCTGACCACTCTCCTGCCTTTTCTATTCACATGAACATTCGATTGCAAGCTGTTTTGGACAACTTTCTTTCTCTTCTTGCAAAACACTCGGCAGACCTGCGTGCAGCCTCTAGAACACGATGGGAGATGTTTTTTGTGCTGGCACAGTTTCTCCTTGCCAGACAGAGTGGAAAAGCTTTTTGCTAAGATGTAGACGAGAAGAGAGGCTAAAGACGAAGGTACGGTGCTCTGCAGAGCTAAGCACAGCTCCCGGGCGTCTTTCGGCAGAAGGCGCACACCGCAGAGCACTGTGAGCGGCAGAATCGTCTTTGCGCGAAGAAGCAGCTTCTTCGTCTCCGGGAGCCGGAGAGAGCGACAACTCCGCAAAGGTGATAAAACAAGCTGTACAACACTGCGATTGTGTGCGCAGCGTGCCAACTGAGATAAAACAGTACCTGACCACTCTCCTGCCTTTTCTATTCACATGAACATTCGATTGCAAGCTGTTTTGGACAACTTTCTTTCTCTTCTTGCAAAACACTCGGCAGACCTGCGTGCAGCCTCTAGAACACGATGGGAGATGTTTTTTGTGCTGGCACAGTTTCTCCTTGCCAGACAGAGTGGAAAAGCTTTTTGCTAAGATGTAGACGAGAAGAGAGGCTAAAGACGAAGGTACGGTGCTCTGCAGAGCTAAGCACCGCTCCCGGGCCTCTTTCGGCAGAAGGCGCACACAGCAGAGCACTGTGAGCGGCAGAATCGTCTTTGCGCGAAGAAGCAGCTTCTTCGTCTCCGGGAGCCGGAGAGAGCGGCAACTTCGCAAAGGTGATGAAACAAGCTGTACAACACTGCGATTGTGTGCGCAGCTTGCCAACTGAGAGAAAACAGTACCTGACCACTCTCCTGCCTTTTCTATTCACATGAACATTCGATTGCAAGCTGTTTTGGACAACTTTCTTTCTCTTCTTGCAAAACACTCGGCAGACCTCCGTGCAGCCTCTAGAAAACGATGGGAGATGTTTTCTGTGCTGGCACAGTTTCTCCTTGCCAGACAGAGTGGAAAAGCTTTTTGCTAAGATGTAGATGAGAAGAGAGGCTAAAGACGAAGGTACGGTGCTCTGCAGAGCTAAGCACCGCTCCCGGACCTCTTTCGGCAGAAGGCGCACACCGCAGAGCACTGTGAGCGGCAGAATCGTCTTTGCGCGAAGAAGCAGCTTCTTCGTCTCCGGGAGCCGGAGAGAGCGGCAACTTCGCAAAGGTGATGAAACAAGCTGTACAACACTGCGATTGTGTGCGCAGCTTGCCAAGTGAGAGAAAACAGTACCTGACCACTCTCCTGCCTTTTCTATTCACATGAACATTCGATTGCAAGCTGTTTTGGACAACTTTCTTTCTCTTCCTGCAAAACACTCGGCAGACCTGCGTGCAGCCTCTAGAACACGATGGGAGATGTTTTTTGTGCTGGCACAGTTTCTCCTTGCCAGACAGAGTGGAAAAGCTTTTTGCTAAGATGTAGACGAGAAGAGAGGCTAAAGAAGCACGTATGGTGCTTCTCAGAGCTAAGCACAGCTCCCGGGGCTCTTTCGGCAGAAGGCGCACACCGCAGAGCACTGTGAGCGGCAGAATCGTCTTTGCGCGAAGAAGCAGCTTCTTCGTCTCCGGGAGCCGGAGAGAGCGGCAACTTCGCAAAGGTGATGAAACAAGCTATACAACACGGCGATTGTGTGCGCAGCCTGCCAACTGAGAGAAAACAGTACCTGACCATTCTCCTGCCTTTTCTATTCACTTGAACATTCGATTGGAAGCTGTTTTGGACAACTTTCTTTCTCTTCTTGCAAAACACTCGGCAGACCTCCGTGCAGCCTCTAGAACACGATGGGAGATGTTTTCTGTGCTGGCACAGTTTCTCCTTGCCAGACAGAGTGGAAAAGCTTTTTGCTAAGATGTAGACGAGAAGAGAGGCTAAAGACGAAGGTACGGTGCTCTGCAGAGCTAAGCACAGCTCCCGGACCTCTTTCGGCAGAAGGCGCACACCGCAGAGCACTGTGAGCGGCAGAATCGTCTTTGCGCGAAGAAGCAGCTTCTTCGTCTCCGGGAGCCGGAGAGAGCGGCAACTTCGCAAAGGTGATGAAACAAGCTGTACAACACTGCGATTGTGTGCGCAGCTTGCCAAGTGAGAGAAAACAGTACCTGACCACTCTCCTGCCTTTTCTATTCACATGAACATTCCATTGCAAGCTGTTTTGGACAACTTTCTTTCTCTTCTTGCAAAACACTCGGCACACCTACCTGCAGCCTCTAGAACACGATGGGAGATGTTTTCTGTGCTGGCACAGTTTCTCCTTGCCAGACAGAGTGGAAAAGCTTTTTGCTAAGATGTAGACGAGAAAAGAGGCTAAAGACGAAGGTACGGTGCTCTGCAGAGCTAAGCACCGCTCCCGGACCTCTTTCGGCAGAAGGCGCACACAGCAGAGCACTGTGAGCGGCAGAATCGTCTTTGCGCGAAGAAGCAGCTTCTTCGTCTCCGGGAGCCGGAGAGAGCGGCAGCTTCGCAAAGGTGAAGAAACAAGCTGTACAACACTGCGATTGTGTGCGCAGCTTGCCAAGTGAGAGAAAACAGTACCTGACCACTCTCCTGCCTTTTCTATTCACATGAACGTTCGATTGCAAGCTGTTTTGGACAACTTTCTTTCTCTTCTTGCAAAACACTCGGCAGACCTCCGTGCAGCCTCTAGAACACGATGGGAGATGTTTTCTGTGCTGGCACAGTTTCTCCTTGCCAGACAGAGTGGAAAAGCTTTTTGCTAAGATGTAGATGAGAAGAGAGGCTAAAGACGAAGGTACGGTGCTCTGCAGAGCTAAGCACCCCTCCCGGACCTCATTCGGCAGAAGGCGCACACCGCAGAGCACTGTGAGCGGCAGAATCGTCTTTGCGCGAAGAAGCAGCTTCTTCGTCTCCGGGAGCCGGAGAGAGCGGCAGCTTCGCAAAGGTGAAGAAACAAGCTGTACAACACTGCGATTGTGTGCGCAGCTTGCCAAGTGAGAGAAAACCGTACCTGACCACTCTCCTGCCTTTTCTATTCACTTGAACATTCGATTGGAAGCTGTTTTGGACAACTTTCTTTCTCTTCTTGCAAAACACTCGGCAGACCTGCGTGCAGCCTCTAGAACACGATGGGAGATGTTTTCTGTGCTGGCACAGTTTCTCCTTGCCAGACAGAGTGGAAAAGCTTTTTGCTAAGATGTAGACGTGAAGAGAGGCTAAAGAAGCAGGTATGGTGCTCTGCAGAGCTAAGCACAGCTCCCGGGCCTCTTTCGGCAGAAGACACAAACTGCAGAGCACTTTGAGCGGCAGAATCGTCTTTGCGCGAAGAAGCAGCTTCTTCGTCTCCGGGAGCCGGAGAGAGCGGCAGCTTCGCAAAGGTGAAGAAACAAGCTGTACAACACTGCGATTGTGTGCGCAGCTTGCCAACTGAGAGAAAACAGTACCTGACCACTCTCCTGCCTTTTCTATTCACTTGAACATTCGATTGCAAGCTGTTTTGGACAACTTTCTTTCTCTTCTTGCAAAACACTCGGCAGACCTCCGTGCAGCCTCTAGAACACGATGGGAGATGTTTTCTGTGCTGGCACAGTGTCTCCTTGCCAGACAGAGTGGAAAAGCTTTTTGCTTAGATGTAGACGAGAAGAGAGGCTAAAGACGAAGGTACGGTGCTCTGCAGAGCTAAGCACCGCTCCCGGACCTCTTTCGGCAGAAGGCGCACACCGCAGAGCACTGTGAGCGGCAGAATCGTCTTTGCGCGAAGAAGCAGCTTCTTCGTCTCCGGGAGCCGGAGAGAGCGGCAACTTGGCAAAGGTGATGAAACAAGCTGTACAACACTGCGATTGTGTGCGCAGCTTGCCAACTGAGAGAAAACAGTACCTGACCACTCTCCTGCTTTTTCTATTCACATGAACATTCGATTGCAAGCTGTTTTGGACAACTTTCTTTCTCTTCTTGCAAAACACTCGGCAGACCTGCGTGCAGCCTCTAGAACACGATGGGAGATGTTTTTTGTGCTGGCACAGTTTCTCCTTGCCAGACAGAGTGGAAAAGCTTTTTGCTAAGATGTAGACGAGAAGAGAGGCTAAAGACGAAGGTACGGTGCTCTGCAGAGCTAAGCACCGCTCCCGGACCTCTTTCGGCAGAAGGCGCACACCGCAGAGCACTGTGAGCGGCAGAATCGTCTTTGCGCGAAGAAGCAGCTTCTTCGTCTCCGGGAGCCGGAGAGAGCGGCAACTTCGCAAAGGTGATGAAACAAGCTGTACAACACTGCGATTGTGTGCGCAGCTTGCCAACTGAGAGAAAACAGTACCTGACCACTCTCCTGCCTTTTCTATTCACATGAACATTCGATTGCAAGCTGTTTTGGACAACTTTCTTTCTCTTCTTGCAAAACACTCGGCAGACCTCCGTGCAGCCTCTAGAACACGATGGGAGATGTTTTCTGTGCTGGCACAGTTTCTCCTTGCCAGACAGAGTGGAAAAGCTTTTTGCTAAGATGTAGACGAGAAGAGAGGCTAAAGAAGCACGTATGGTTCTTCTCAGAGCTAAGCATCGCTCCCGGACCTCTTTCGGCAGAAGGCGCACACCGCAGAGCACTGTGAGCGGCAGAATCGTCTTTGCGCGAAGAAGCAGCTTCTTCGTCTCCGGGAGCCGGAGAGAGCGGCAACTTCGCAAAGGTGATGAAACAAGCTGTACAACACTGCGATTGTGTGCGCATCTTGCCAAGTGAGAGAAAACAGTACCTGACCACTCTCCTGCCTTTTCTATTCACATGAACATTCGATTGCAAGCTGTTTTGGAAAACTTTCTTTCTCTTCTTGCAAAACACTCGGCAGACCTCCGTGCAGCCTCTAGAACACGATGGGAGATGTTTTCTGTGCTGGCACAGTTTCTCCTTGCCAGACAGAGTGGAAAAGCTTTTTGCTAAGATGTAGACGAGAAGAGAGGCTAAAGACGAAGGTACGGTGCTCTGCAGAGCTAAGCACAGCTCCCGGACCTCTTTCGGCAGAAGGTGCACACCGCAGAGCACTGTGAGCGGCAGAATCGTCTTTGCGCGAAGAAGCAGCTTCTTCGTCTCCGGGAGCCGGAGAGAGCGGCAACTTGGCAAAGGTGATGAAACAAGCTGTACAACACTGCGATTGTGTGCGCAGCTTGCCAACTGAGAGAAAACAGTACCTGACCACTCTCCTGCCTTTTCTATTCAGATGAACATTCGATTGCAAGCTGTTTTGGACAACTTTCTTTCTCTTCTTGCAAAACACTCGGCAGACCTCCGTGCAGCCTCTAGAACACGCAGGGAGATGTTTTCTGTGCTGGCACAGTTTCTCCTTGCCAGACAGAGTGGAAAAGCTTTTTGCTAAGATGTAGACGAGAAGAGAGGCTAAAGACGAAGGTACGGTGCTCTGCAGAGCTAAGCACCGCTCCCGGACCTCTTTCGGCAGAAGGCGCACACCGCAGAGCACTGTGAGCGGCAGAATCGTCTTTGCGCGAAGAAGCAGCTTCTTCGTCTCCGGGAGCCGGAGAGAGCGGCAGCTTCGCAAAGGTGATGAAACAAGCTGTACAACACTGCGATTGTGTGCGCAGCTTGCCAACTGAGAGAAAACAGTACCTGACCACTCTCCTGCCTTTTCTATTCACATGAACATTCGATTGCAAGCTGTTTTGGACAACTTTCTTTCTCTTCTTGCAAAACACTCGGCAGACCTCCGTGCAGCCTCTAGAACACAATGGGAGATGTTTTTTGTGCTGGCACAGTTTCTCCTTGCCAGACAGAGTGGAAAAGCTTTTTGCTAAGATGTAGACGAGAAGAGAGGCTAAAGACGAAGGTACGGTGCTCTGCAGAGCTAAGCACCGCTCCCGGGCCTCTTTCGGCAGAAGGCGCACACAGCAGAGCACTGTGAGCGGCAGAATCGTCTTTGCGCGAAGAAGCAGCTTCTTCGTCTCCGGGAGCCGGAGAGAGCGGCAACTTCGCAAAGGTGATGAAACAAGCTGTACAACACTGCGATTGTGTGCGCAGCTTGCCAAGTGAGAGAAAACAGTACCTGACCACTCTCCTGCCTTTTCTATTCACATGAACATTCGATTGCAAGCTGTTTTGGACAACTTTCTTTCTCTTCTTGCAAAACACTCGGCAGACCTCCGTGGAGCCTCTAGAACACGATGGGAGATGTTTTCTGTGCTGGCACAGTTTCTCCTTGCCAGACAGAGTGGAAAAGCTTTTTGCTAAGATGTAGACGAGAAGAGAGGCTAAAGAAGCACGTATGGTGCTTCTCAGAGCTAAGCATCGCTCCCGGACCTCTTTCGGCAGAAGGCGCACACCGCAGAGCACTGTGAGCGGCAGAATCGTCTTTGCGCGAAGAAGCAGCTTCTTCGTCTCCGGGAGCCGGAGAGAGCGGCAACTTGGCAAAGGTGATGAAACAAGCTGTACAACCCTGCGATTGTGTGCCCAGCTTGCCAAGTGAGAGAAAACAGTACCTGACCACTCTCCTGCCTTTTCTATTCACATGAACATTCGATTGCAAGCTGTTTTGGACAACTTTCTTTCTCTTCTTGCAAAACACTCGGCAGACCTCCGTGCAGCCTCTAGAACACGATGGGAGATGTTTTCTGTGCTGGCACAGTTTCTCCTTGCCAGACAGAGTGGAAAAGCTTTTTGCTAAGATGTAGACGAGAAGAGAGGCTAAAGACGAAGGTACGGTGCTCTGCAGAGCTAAGCACCGCTCCCGGACCTCTTTCGGCAGAAGGCGCACACCGCAGAGCACTGTGAGCGGCAGAATCGTCTTTGCGCGAAGAAGCAGCTTCTTCGTCTCCGGGAGCCGGAGAGAGCGGCAACTTCGCAAAGGTGATGAAACAAGCTGTACAACACTGCGATTGTGTGCGCAGCTTGCCAACTGAGAGAAAACAGTACTTGACCACTCTCCTGCCTTTTCTATTCACGTGAATATTCGATTGCAAGCTGTTTTGGACAACTTTCTTTCTCTTCTTGCAAAACACTCGGCAGACCTCCGTGCAGCCTCTAGAACACGATGGGAGATGTTTTCTGTGCTGGCACAGTTTCTCCTTGCCAGACAGAGTGGAAAAGCTTTTTGCTAAGATGTAGACGAGAAGAGAGGCTAAAGACGAAGGTACGGTGCTCTGCAGAGCTAAGCACCGCTCCCGGACCTCTTTCGGCAGAAGGCGCACACCGCAGAGCACTGTGAGCGGCAGAATCGTCTTTGCGCGAAGAAGCAGCTTCTTCGTCTCCGGGAGCCGGAGAGAGCGGCAACTTCGCAAAGGTGATGAAACAAGCTGTACAACACTGCGATTGTGTGCGCAGCTTGCCAACTGAGAGAAAACAGTACCTGACCACTCTCCTGCCTTTTCTATTCACATGAACATTCGATTGCAAGCTGTTTTGGACAACTTTCTTTCTCTTCTTGCAAAACACTCGGCAGACCTGCGTGCAGCCTCTAGAACACGATGGGAGATGTTTTCTGTGCTGGCACAGTTTCTCCTTGCCAGACAGAGTGGAAAAGCTTTTTGCTAAGATGTAGACGAGAAGAGAGGCTAAAGACGAAGGTACGGTGCTCTGCAGAGCTAAGCACAGCTCCCGGGCGTCTTTCGGCAGAAGGCGCACACCGCAGAGCACTGTGAGCGGCAGAATCGTCTTTGCGCGAAGAAGCAGCTTCTTCGTCTCCGGGAGCCGGAGAGAGCGACAACTCCGCAAAGGTGATAAAACAAGCTGTACAACACTGCGATTGTGTGCGCAGCGTGCCAACTGAGATAAAACAGTACCTGACCACTCTCCTGCCTTTTCTATTCACATGAACATTCGATTGCAAGCTGTTTTGGACAACTTTCTTTCTCTTCTTGCAAAACACTCGGCAGACCTGCGTGCAGCCTCTAGAACACGATGGGATATGTTTTTTGTGCTGGCACAGTTTCTCCTTGCCAGACAGAGTGGAAAAGCTTTTTGCTAAGATGTAGACGAGAAGAGAGGCTAAAGACGAAGGTACGGTGCTCTGCAGAGCTAAGCACCGCTCCCGGGCCTCTTTCGGCAGAAGGCGCACACAGCAGAGCACTGTGAGCGGCAGAATCGTCTTTGCGCGAAGAAGCAGCTTCTTCGTCTCCGGGAGCCGGAGAGAGCGGCAACTTCGCAAAGGTGATGAAACAAGCTGTACAACACTGCGATTGTGTGCGCAGCTTGCCAACTGAGAGAAAACAGTACCTGACCACTCTCCTGCCTTTTCTATTCACATGAACATTCGATTGCAAGCTGTTTTGGACAACTTTCTTTCTCTTCTTGCAAAACACTCGGCAGACCTCCGTGCAGCCTCTAGAACACGATGGGAGATGTTTTCTGTGCTGGCACAGTTTCTCCTTGCCAGACAGAGTGGAAAAGCTTTTTGCTAAGATGTAGACGAGAAGAGAGGCTAAAGACGAAGGTACGGTGCTCTGCAGAGCTAAGCACCGCTCCCGGACCTCTTTCGGCACAAGGCGCACACCGCAGAGCACTGTGAGCGGCAGAATCGTCTTTGCGCGAAGAAGCAGCTTCTTCGTCTCCGGGAGCCGGAGAGAGCGGCAACTTCGCAAAGGTGATGAAACAAGCTATACAACACTGCGATTGTGTGCGCAGCTTGCCAACTGAGAGAAAACAGTACCTGACCACTCTCCTGCCTTTTCTATTCACTTGAACATTCGATTGCAAGCTGTTTTGGACAACTTTCTTTCTCTTCTTGCAAAACATTCGGCAGACCTCCGTGCAGCCTCTAGAACACGATGGGAGATGTTTTCTGTGCTGGCACAGTGTCTCCTTGCCAGACAGAGTGGAAAAGCTTTTTGCTTAGATGTAGACGAGAAGAGAGGCTAAAGACGAAGGTACGGTGCTCTGCAGAGCTAAGCACCGCTCCCGGGCGTCTTTCGGCAGAAGGCGCACACCGCAGAGCACTGTGAGCGGCAGAATCGTCTTTGCGCGAAGAAGCAGCTTCTTCGTCTCCGGGAGCCGGAGAGAGCGGCAACTTCGCAAAGGTGAAGAAACAAGCTGTACAACACTGCGATTGTGTGCGCAGCTTGCCAACTGAGAGAAAACAGTACCTGACCACTCTCCTGCTTTTTCTATTCACATGAACATTCGATTGCAAGCTGTTTTGGACAACTTTCTTTCTCATCTTGCAAAACACTCGGCAGACCTGCGTGCAGCCTCTAGAACACGATGGGAGATGTTTTTTGTGCTGGCACAGTTTCTCCTTGCCAGACAGAGTGGAAAAGCTTTTTGCTAAGATGTAGACGAGAAGAGAGGCTAAAGACGAAGGTACGGTGCTCTGCAGAGCTAAGCACCGCTCCCGGACCTCTTTCGGCAGAAGGCGCACACCGCAGAGCACTGTGAGCGGCAGAATCGTCTTTGCGCGAAGAAGCAGCTTCTTCGTCTCCGGGAGCCGGAGAGAGCGGCAACTTCGCAAAGGTGATGAAACAAGCTGTACAACACTGCGATTGTGTGCGCAGCTTGCCAACTGAGAGAAAACAGTACCTGACCACTCTCCTGCCTTTTCTATTCACGTGGACATTCGATTGCAAGCTGTTTTGGACAACTTTCTTTCTCTTCTTGCAAAACACTCGGCAGACCTCCGTGCAGCCTCTAGAACACGATGGGAGATGTTTTCTGTGCTGGCACAGTTTCTCCTTGCCAGACAGAGTGGAAAAGCTTTTTGCTAAGATGTAGACGAGAAGAGAGGCTAAAGAAGCACGTATGGTTCTTCTCAGAGCTAAGCATCGCTCCCGGACCTCTTTCGGCAGAAGGCGCACACCGCAGAGCACTGTGAGCGGCAGAATGGTCTTTGCGCGAAGAAGCAGCTTCTTCGTCTCCGGGAGCCGGAGAGAGCGGCAACTTCACAAAGGTGATGAAACAAGCTGTACAACACTGCGGTTGTGTGCGCATCTTGCCAAGTGAGAGAAAACAGTACCTGACCACTCTCCTGCCTTTTCTATTCACATGAACATTCGATTGCAAGCTGTTTTGGACAACTTTCTTTCTCTTCTTGCAAAACACTCGGCAGACCTCCGTGCAGCCTCTAGAACACGATGGGAGATGTTTTCTGTGCTGGCACAGTTTCTCCTTGCCAGACAGAGTGGAAAAGCTTTTTGCTAAGATGTAGACGAGAAGAGAGGCTAAAGACGAAGGTACGGTGCTCTGCAGAGCTAAGCACAGCTCCCGGACCTCTTTCGGCAGAAGGCGCACACCGCAGAGCACTGTGAGCGGCAGAATCGTCTTTGCGCGAAGAAGCAGCTTCTTCGTCTCCGGGAGCCGGAGAGAGCGGCAACTTGGCAAAGGTTATGAAACAAGCTGTACAACACTGCGATTGTGTGCGCAGCTTGCCAACTGAGAGAAAACAGTACCTGACCACTCTCCTGCCTTTTCTATTCAGATGAACATTCGATTGCAAGCTGTTTTGGACAACTTTCTTTCTCTTCTTGCAAAACACTCGGCAGACCTCCGTGCAGCCTCTAGAACACGCAGGGAGATGTTTTCTGTGCTGGCACAGTTTCTCCTTGCCAGACAGAGTGGAAAAGCTTTTTGCTAAGATGTAGACGAGAAGAGAGGCTAAAGACGAAGGTACGGTGCTCTGCAGAGCTAAGCACCGCTCCCGGACCTCTTTCGGCAGAAGGCGCACACCGCAGAGCACTGTGAGCGGCAGAATCGTCTTTGCGCGAAGAAGCAGCTTCTTCGTCTCCGGGAGCCGGAGAGAGCGGCAGCTTCGCAAAGGTGATGAAACAAGCTGTACAACACTGCGATTGTGTGCGCAGCTTGCCAAGTGAGAGAAAACAGTACCTGACCACTCTCCTGCCTTTTCTATTCACATGAACATTCGATTGCAAGCTGTTTTGGACAACTTTCTTTCTCTTCTTGCAAAACACTCGGCAGACCTCCGTGCAGCCTCTAGAACACAATGGGAGATGTTTTTTGTGCTGGCACAGTTTCTCCTTGCCAGACAGAGTGGAAAAGCTTTTTGCTAAGATGTAGACGAGAAGAGAGGCTAAAGACGAAGGTACGGTGCTCTGCAGAGCTAAGCACCGCTCCCGGGCCTCTTTCGGCAGAAGGCGCACACAGCAGAGCACTGTGAGCGGCAGAATCGTCTTTGCGCGAAGAAGCAGCTTCTTCGTCTCCGGGAGCCGGAGAGAGCGGCAACTTGGCAAAGGTGATGAAACAAGCTGTACAACACTGCGATTGTGTGCGCAGCTTGCCAAGTGAGAGAAAACAGTACCTGACCACTCTCCTGCCTTTTCTATTCACATGAACATTCGATTGCAAGCTGTTTTGGACAACTTTCTTTCTCTTCTTGCAAAACACTCGGCAGACCTCCGTGGAGCCTCTAGAACACAATGGGAGATGTTTTCTGTGCTGGCACAGTTTCTCCTTGCCAGACAGAGTGGAAAAGCTTTTTGCTAAGATGTAGACGATAAGAGAGGCTAAAGAAGCACGTATGGTGCTTCTCAGAGCTAAGCATCGCTCCCGGACCTCTTTCGGCAGAAGGCGCACACCGCAGAGCACTGTGAGCGGCAGAATCGTCTTTGCGCGAAGAAGCAGCTTCTTCGTCTCCGGGAGCCGGAGAGAGCGGCAACTTGGCAAAGGTGATGAAACAAGCTGTACAACCCTGCGATTGTGTGCGCAGCTTGCCAAGTGAGAGAAAACAGTACCTGACCACTCTCCTGCCTTTTCTATTCACATGAACATTCGATTGCAAGCTGTTTTGGACAACTTTCTTTCTCTTCTTGCAAAACACTCGGCAGACCTCCGTGCAGCCTCTAGAACACGATGGGAGATGTTTTCTGTGCTGGCACAGTTTCTCCTTGCCAGATAGAGTGGAAAAGCTTTTTGCTAAGATGTAGACGAGAAGAGAGGCTAAAGATGAAGGTACGGTGCTCTGCAGAGCTAAGCACCGCTCCCGGACCTCTTTCGGCAGAAGGCGCACACCGCAGAGCACTGTGAGCGGCAGAATCGTCTTTGCGCGAAGAAGCAGCTTCTTCGTCTCCGGGAGCCGGAGAGAGCGGCAACTTCGCAAAGGTGATGAAACAAGCTGTACAACACTGCGATTGTGTGCGCAGCTTGCCAACTGAGAGAAAACAGTACCTGACCACTCTCCTGCCTTTTCTATTCACATGAACATTCGATTGCAAGCTGTTTTGGACAACTTTCTTTCTCTTCTTGCAAAACACTCGGCAGACCTGCGTGCAGCCTCTAGAACACGATGGGAGATGTTTTTTGTGCTGGCACAGTTTCTCCTTGCCAGACAGAGTGGAAAAGCTTTTTGCTAAGATGTAGACGAGAAGAGAGGCTAAAGACGAAGGTACGGTGCTCTGCAGAGCTAAGCACAGCTCCCGGGCGTCTTTCGGCAGAAGGCGCACACCGCAGAGCACTGTGAGCGGCAGAATCGTCTTTGCGCGAAGAAGCAGCTTCTTCGTCTCCGGGAGCCGGAGAGAGCGACAACTCCGCAAAGGTGATAAAACAAGCTGTACAACACTGCGATTGTGTGCGCAGCGTGCCAACTGAGATAAAACAGTACCTGACCACTCTCCTGCCTTTTCTATTCACATGAACATTCGATTGCAAGCTGTTTTGGACAACTTTCTTTCTCTTCTTGCAAAACACTCGGCAGACCTGCGTGCAGCCTCTAGAACACGATGGGAGATGTTTTTTGTGCTGGCACAGTTTCTCCTTGCCAGACAGAGTGGAAAAGCTTTTTGCTAAGATGTAGACGAGAAGAGAGGCTAAAGACGAAGGTACGGTGCTCTGCAGAGCTAAGCACCGCTCCCGGGCCTCTTTCGGCAGAAGGCGCACACAGCAGAGCACTGTGAGCGGCAGAATCGTCTTTGCGCGAAGAAGCAGCTTCTTCGTCTCCGGGAGCCGGAGAGAGCGGCAACTTCGCAAAGGTGATGAAACAAGCTGTACAACACTGCGATTGTGTGCGCAGCTTGCCAACTGAGAGAAAACAGTACCTGACCACTCTCCTGCCTTTTCTATTCACATGAACATTCGATTGCAAGCTGTTTTGGACAACTTTCTTTCTCTTCTTGCAAAACACTCGGCAGACCTCCGTGCAGCCTCTAGAACACGATGGGAGATGTTTTCTGTGCTGGCACAGTTTCTCCTTGCCAGACAGAGTGGAAAAGCTTTTTGCTAAGATGTAGACGAGAAGAGAGGCTAAAGACGAAGGTACGGTGCTCTGCAGAGCTAAGCACCGCTCCCGGGCGTCTTTCGGCAGAAGGCGCACACCGCAGAGCACTGTGAGCGGCAGAATCGTCTTTGCGCGAAGAAGCAGCTTCTTCGTCTCCGGGAGCCGGAGAGAGCGGCAACTTCGCAAAGGTGATGAAACAAGCTGTACAACACTGCGATTGTGTGCGCAGCTTGCCAAGTGAGAGAAAACAGTACCTGACCACTCTCCTGCCTTTTCTATTCACATGAACATTCGATTGCAAGCTGTTTTGGACAACTTTCTTTCTCTTCCTGCAAAACACTCGGCAGACCTGCGTGCAGCCTCTAGAACACGATGGGAGATGTTTTTTGTGCTGGCACAGTTTCTCCTTGCCAGACAGAGTGGAAAAGCTTTTTGCTAAGATGTAGACGAGAAGAGAGGCTAAAGAAGCACGTATGGTGCTTCTCAGAGCTAAGCACCGCTCCCGGACCTCTTTCGGCAGAAGGCGCACACCGCAGAGCACTGTGAGCGGCAGAATCGTCTTTGCGCGAAGAAGCAGCTTCTTCGTCTCCGGGAGCCGGAGAGAGCGGCAACTTCGCAAAGGTGATGAAACAAGCTGTACAACACTGCGATTGTGTGCGCAGCTTGCCAACTGAGAGAAAACAGTACCTGACCACTCTCCTGCCTTTTCTATTCACATGAACATTCGATTGGAAGCTGTTTTGGACAACTTTCTTTCTCTTCTTGCAAAACACTCGGCAGACCTCCGTGCAGCCTCTAGAACACGATGGGAGATGTTTTCTGTGCTGGCACAGTTTCTCCTTGCCAGACAGAGTGGAAAAGCTTTTTGCTAAGATGTAGACGAGAAGAGAGGCTAAAGAAGCACGTATGGTGCTTCTCAGAGCTAAGCACAGCTCCCGGGGCTCTTTCGGCAGAAGGCGCACACCGCAGAGCACTGTGAGCGGCAGAATCGTCTTTGCGCGAAGAAGCAGCTTCTTCGTCTCCGGGAGCCGGAGAGAGCGGCAACTTCGCAAAGGTGATGAAACAAGCTATACAACACGGCGATTGTGTGCGCAGCCTGCCAACTGAGAGAAAACAGTACCTGACCACTCTCCTGCCTTTTCTATTCACTTGAACATTCGATTGGAAGCTGTTTTGGACAACTTTCTTTCTCTTCTTGCAAAACACTCGGCAGACCTGCGTGCAGCCTCTAGAACACGATGGGAGATGTTTTCTGTGCTGGCACAGTTTCTCCTTGCCAGACAGAGTGGAAAAGCTTTTTGCTAAGATGTAGACGAGAAGAGAGGCTAAAGACGAAGGTACGGTGCTCTGCAGAGCTAAGCACAGCTCCCGGACCTCTTTCGGCAGAAGGCGCACACCGCAGAGCACTGTGAGCGGCAGAATCGTCTTTGCGCGAAGAAGCAGCTTCTTCGTCTCCGGGAGCCGGAGAGAGCGGCAACTTCGCAAAGGTGATGAAACAAGCTGTACAACACTGCGATTGTGTGCGCAGCTTGCCAACTGAGAGAAAACAGTACCTGACCACTCTCCTGCCTTTTCTATTCACATGAACATTCGATTGCAAGCTGTTTTGGACAACTTTCTTTCTCTTCTTGCAAAACACTCGGCACACCTCCGTGCAGCCTCTAGAACACGATGGGAGATGTTTTCTGTGCTGGCACAGTTTCTCCTTGCCAGACAGAGTGGAAAAGCTTTTTGCTAAGATGTAGACGAGAAAAGAGGCTAAAGACGAAGGTACGGTGCTCTGCAGAGCTAAGCACCGCTCCCGGACCTCTTTCGGCAGAAGGCGCACACCGCAGAGCACTGTGAGCGGCAGAATCGTCTTTGCGCGAAGAAGCAGCTTCTTCGTCTCCGGGAGCCGGAGAGAGCGGCAGCTTCGCAAAGGTGAAGAAACAAGCTGTACAACACTGCGATTGTGTGCGCAGCTTGCCAACTGAGAGAAAACAGTACCTGACCACTCTCCTGCCTTTTCTATTCACATGAACATTCGATTGCAAGCTGTTTTGGACAACTTTCTTTCTCTTCTTGCAAAACACTCGGCAGACCTCCGTGCAGCCTCTAGAACACGATGGGAGATGTTTTCTGTGCTGGCACAGTTTCTCCTTGCCAGACAGAGTGGAAAAGCTTTTTGCTAAGATGTAGATGAGAAGAGAGGCTAAAGACGAAGGTACGGTGCTCTGCAGAGCTAAGCACCCCTCCCGGACCTCATTCGGCAGAAGGCGCACACCGCAGAGCACTGTGAGCGGCAGAATCGTCTTTGCGCGAAGAAGCAGCTTCTTCGTCTCCGGGAGCCGGAGAGAGCGGCAGCTTCGCAAAGGTGAAGAAACAAGCTGTACAACACTGCGATTGTGTGCGCAGCTTGCCAAGTGAGAGAAAACCGTACCTGACCACTCTCCTGCCTTTTCTATTCACTTGAACATTCGATTGGAAGCTGTTTTGGACAACTTTCTTTCTCTTCTTGCAAAACACTCGGCAGACCTGCGTGCAGCCTCTAGAACACGATGGGAGATGTTTTCTGTGCTGGCACAGTTTCTCCTTGCCAGACAGAGTGGAAAAGCTTTTTGCTAAGATGTAGACAAGAAGAGAGGCTAAAGACGAAGGTACGGTGCTCTGCAGAGCTAAGCACCGCTCCCAGACCTCTTTCGGCAGAAGGCGCACACCGCAGAGCACTGTGAGCGGCAGAATCGTCTTTGCGCGAAGAAGCAGCTTCTTCGTCTCCGGGAGCCGGAGAGAGCGGCAACTTCGCAAAGGTGATGAAACAAGCTGTACAACACTGCGATTGTGTGCGCAGCTTGCCAACTGAGAGAAAACAGTACCTGACCACTCTCCTGCCTTTTCTATTCACGTGAACATTCGATTGGAAGCTGTTTTGGACAACTTTCTTTCTCTTCTTGCAAAACACTCGGCAGACCTCCGTGCAGCCTCTAGCACACGATGGGAGATGTTTTCTGTGCTGGCACAGTTTCTTCTTGCCAGACAGAGTGGAAAAGCTTTTTGCTAAGATGTAGACGAGAAGAGAGGCTAAAAAAGCACGTATGGTTCTTCTCAGAGCTAAGCACCGCTCCCGGACCTCTTTCGGCAGAAGGCGCACACCGCAGAGCACTGTGAGAGGCAGAATCGTCTTTGCGCGAAGAAGCAGCTTCTTCGTCTCCGGGAGCCGGAGAGAGCGGCAACTTCGCAAAGGTGATGAAACAAGCTGTACAACACTGCGATTGTGTGCGCATCTTGCCAAGTGAGAGAAAACAGTACCTGACCACTCTCCTGCCTTTTCTATTCACTTGAACATTCGATTGCAAGCTGTTTTGGACAACTTTCTTTCTCTTCTTGCAAAACACTCGGCAGACCTCCGTGCAGCCTCTAGAACACGATGGGAGATGTTTTTTGTGCTGGCACAGTTTCTCCTTGCCAGACAGAGTGGAAAAGCTTTTTGCTAAGATGTAGACGAGAAGAGAGGCTAAAGACGAAGGTACGGTGCTCTGCAGAGCTAAGCACCGCTCCCGGACCTCTTTCGGCAGAAGGCGCACACCGCAGAGCACTGTGAGCGGCAGAATCGTCTTTGCGCGAAGAAGCAGCTTCTTCGTCTCCGGGAGCCGGAGAGAGCGGCAGCTTCGCAAAGGTGATGAAACAAGCTGTACAACACTGCGATTGTGTGCGCAGCTTGCCAACTGAGAGAAAACAGTACCTGACCACTCTCCTGCCTTTTCTATTCACATGAACATTCGATTGCAAGCTGTTTTGGACAACTTTCTTTCTCTTCTTGCAAAACACTCGGCAGACCTGCGTGCAGCCTCTAGAACACGATGGGAGATGTTTTTTGTGCTGGCACAGTTTCTCCTTGCCAGACAGAGTGGAAAAGCTTTTTGCTAAGATGTAGACGAGAAGAGAGGCTAAAGACGAAGGTACGGTGCTCTGCAGAGCTAAGCACCGCTCCCGGGCCTCTTTCGGCAGAAGGCGCACACAGCAGAGCACTGTGAGCGGCAGAATCGTCTTTGCGCGAAGAAGCAGCTTCTTCGTCTCCGGGAGCCGGAGAGAGCGGCAGCTTCGCAAAGGTGATGAAACAAGCTGTACAACACTGCGATTGTGTGCGCAGCTTGCCAACTGAGAGAAAACAGTACCTGACCACTCTCCTGCCTTTTCTATTCACATGAACATTCGATTGCAAGCTGTTTAGGACAACTTTCTTTCTCTTCTTGCAAAACACTCGGCAGACCTCCGTGCAGCCTCTAGAACACAATGGGAGATGTTTTTTGTGCTGGCACAGTTTCTCCTTGCCAGACAGAGTGGAAAAGCTTTTTGCTAAGATGTAGACGAGAAGAGAGGCTAAAGAAGCACGTATGGTGCTTCTCAGAGCTAAGCATCGCTCCCGGACCTCTTTCGGCAGAAGGCGCACACCGCAGAGCACTGTGAGCGGCAGAATCGTCTTTGCGCGAAGAAGCAGCTTCTTCGTCTCCGGGAGCCGGAGAGAGCGGCAACTTGGCAAAGGTGAAGAAACAAGCTGTACAACCCTGCGATTGTGTGCCCAGCTTGCCAAGTGAGAGAAAACAGTACCTGACCACTCTCCTGCCTTTTCTATTCACATGAACATTCGATTGCAAGCTGTTTTGGACAACTTTCTTTCTCTTCTTGCAAAACACTCGGCAGACCTCCGTGCAGCCTCTAGAACACGATGGGAGATGTTTTTTGTGCTGGCACAGTTTCTCCTTGCCAGACAGAGTGGAAAAGCTTTTTGCTAAGATGTAGACGAGAAGAGAGGCTAAAGACGAAGGTACGGTGCTCTGCAGAGCTAAGCACCGCTCCCGGGCCTCTTTCGGCAGAAGGCGCACACCGCAGAGCACTGTGAGCGGCAGAATCGTCTTTGCGCGAAGAAGCAGCTTCTTCGTCTCCGGGAGCCGGAGAGAGCGGCAACTTCGCAAAGGTGATGAAACAAGCTGTACAACACTGCGATTGTGTGCGCAGCTTGCCAAGTGAGAGAAAACAGTACCTGACCACTCTCCTGCCTTTTCTATTCACATGAACATTCGATTTCAAGCTGTTATGGACAACTTTCTTTCTCTTCTTGCAAAACACTCGGCAGACCTCCGTGCAGCCTCTAGAACACGATGGGAGATGTTTTCTGTGCTGGCACAGTTTCTCCTTGCCAGACAGAGTGGAAAAGCTTTTTGCTAAGATGTAGACGAGAAGAGAGGCTAAAGACGAAGGTACGGTGCTCTGCAGAGCTAAGCACCGCTCCCGGGCCTCTTTCGGCAGAAGGCGCACACCGCAGAGCACTGTGAGCGGCAGAATCGTCTTTGCGCGAAGAAGCAGCTTCTTCGTCTCCGGGAGCCGGAGAGAGCGGCAACTTCGCAAAGGTGATGAAACAAGCTGTACAACACTGCGATTGTGTGCGCAGCTTGCCAACTGAGAGAAAACAGTACCTGACCACTCTCCTGCCTTTTCTATTCACATGAACATTCGATTGCAAGCTGTTTTGGAAAACTTTCTTTCTCTTCTTGCAAAACACTCGGCAGACCTGCGTGCAGCCTCTAGAACACGATGGGAGATGTTTTTTGTGCTGGCACAGTTTCTCCTTGCCAGACAGAGTGGAAAAGCTTTTTGCTAAGATGTAGACGAGAAGAGAGGCTAAAGACGAAGGTACGGTGCTCTGCAGAGCTAAGCACAGCTCCCGGGCCTCTTTCGGCAGAAGGCGCACACCGCAGAGCACTGTGAGCGGCAGAATCGTCTTTGCGCGAAGAAGCAGCTTCTTCGTCTCCGGGAGCCGGAGAGAGCGGCAACTCCGCAAAGGTGATGAAACAAGCTGTACAACACTGCGATTGTGTGCGCAGCTTGCCAAGTGAGAGAAAACAGTACCTGACCACTCTCCTGCCTTTTCTATTCACATTCACATGAACATTCGATTGCAAGCTGTTTTGGACAACTTTCTTTCTCTTCTTGCAAAACACTCGGCAGACCTCCGTGCAGCCTCTAGAACACGATGGGAGATGTTTTCTGTGCTGGCACAGTTTCTCCTTGCCAGACAGAGTGGAAAAGCTTTTTGCTAAGATGTAGACGAAAAGAGAGGCTAAAGACGAAGGTACGGTGCTCTGCAGAGCTAAGCACCGCTCCCGGGGCTCTTTCGGCAGAAGACGCACACCGCAGAGCACTGTGAGCGGCAGAATCGTCTTTGCGCGAAGAAGCAGCTTCTTCGTCTCCGGGAGCCGGAGAGAGCGGCAACTTCGCAAAGGTGATGAAACAAGCTGTACAACACTGCGATTGTGTGCGCAGCTTGCCAAGTGAGAGAAAACAGTACCTGACCACTCTCCTGCCTTTTCTATTCACATGAACATTCGATTTCAAGCTGTTTTGGACAACTTTCTTTCTCTTCTTGCAAAACACTCGGCAGACCTCCGTGCAGCCTCTAGAACACGCAGGGAGATGTTTTCTGTGCTGGCACAGTTTCTCCTTGCCAGACAGAGTGGAAAAGCTTTTTGCTAAGATGTAGACGAGAAGAGAGGCTAAAGACGAAGGTACGGTGCTCTGCAGAGCTAAGCACCGCTCCCTGGCGTCTTTCGGCAGAAGGCGCACACCGCAGAGCACTGTGAGCGGCAGAATCGTCTTTGCGCGAAGAAGCAGCTTCTTCGTCTCCGGGAGCCGGAGAGAGCGGCAACTTCGCAAAGGTGATGAAACAAGCTGTACAACACTGCGATTGTGTGCGCAGCTTGCCAACTGAGAGAAAACAGTACCTGACCATTCTCCTGCCTTTTCTATTCACATGAACATTCGATTGCAAGCTGTTTTGGAAAACTTTCTTTCTCTTCTTGCAAAACACTCGGCAGACCTGCGTGCAGCCTCTAGAACACGATGGGAGATGTTTTTTGTGCTGGCACAGTTTCTCCTTGCCAGACAGAGTGGAAAAGCTTTTTGCTAAGATGTAGACGAGAAGAGAGGCTAAAGACGAAGGTACGGTGCTCTGCAGAGCTAAGCACAGCTCCCGGGCCTCTTTCGGCAGAAGGCGCACACCGCAGAGCACTGTGAGCGGCAGAATCGTCTTTGCGCGAAGAAGCAGCTTCTTCGTCTCCGGGAGCCGGAGAGAGCGGCAACTCCGCAAAGGTGATGAAACAAGCTGTACAACACTGCGATTGTGTGCGCAGCTTGCCAACTGAGAGAAAACAGTACCTGACCACTCTCCTGCCTTTTCTATTCACATGAACATTCGATTGCAAGCTGTTTTGGACAACTTTCTTTCTCTTCTTGCAAAACACTCGGCAGACCTCCGTGCAGCCTCTAGAACACGATGGGAGATGTTTTCTGTGCTGGCACAGTTTCTCCTTGCCAGACAGAGTGGAAAAGCTTTTTGCTAAGATGTAGACGAAAAGAGAGGCTAAAGACGAAGGTACGGTGCTCTGCAGAGCTAAGCACCGCTCCCGGGGCTCTTTCGGCAGAAGACGCACACCGCAGAGCACTGTGAGCGGCAGAATCGTCTTTGCGCGAAGAAGCAGCTTCTTCGTTTCCGGGACCCGGAGAGAGCGGCAACTTCGCAAAGGTGATGAAACAAGCTGTACAACACTGCGATTGTGTGCGCAGCTTGCCAACTGAGAGAAAACAATACCTGACCACTCTCCTGCCTTTTCTATTCACATGAACATTCGATTGCAAGCTGTTTTGGACAACTTTCTTTCTCTTCTTGCAAAACACTCGGCAGACCTGCGTGCAGCCTCTAGAACACGATGGGAGATGTTTTTTGTGCTGGCACAGTTTCTCCTTGCCAGACAGAGTGGAAAAGCTTTTTGCTAAGATGTAGACGAGAAGAGAGGCTAAAGACGAAGGTACGGTGCTCTGCAGAGCTAAGCACCGCTCCCGGGCGTCTTTCGGCAGAAGGCGCACACCGCAGAGCACTGTGAGCGGCAGAATCGTCTTTGCGCGAAGAAGCAGCTTCTTCGTCTCCGGGAGCCGGAGAGAGCGGCAACTCCGCAAAGGTGATGAAACAAGCTGTACAACACTGCGATTGTGTGCGCAGCGTGCCAACTGAGAGAAAACAGTACCTGACCACTCTCCTGCCTTTTCTATTCACATGAACATTCGATTGCAAGCTGTTTTGGACAACTTTCTTTCTCTTCTTGCAAAACACTCGGCAGACCTGCGTGCAGCCTCTAGAACACGATGGGAGATGTTTTTTGTGCTGGCACAGTTTCTCCTTGCCAGACAGAGTGGAAAAGCTTTTTGCTAAGATGTAGACGAGAAGAGAGGCTAAAGACGAAGGTACGGTGCTCTGCAGAGCTAAGCACCGCTCCCGGGCCTCTTTCGGCAGAAGGCGCACACAGCAGAGCACTGTGAGCGGCAGAATCGTCTTTGCGCGAAGAAGCAGCTTCTTCGTCTCCGGGAGCCGGAGAGAGCGGCAACTTCGCAAAGGTGATGAAACAAGCTGTACAACACTGCGATTGTGTGCGCAGCTTGCCAAGTGAGAGAAAACAGTACCTGACCACTCTCCTGCCTTTTCTATTCACATGAACATTCGATTTCAAGCTGTTTTGGACAACTTTCTTTCTCTTCCTGCAAAACACTCGGCAGACCTGCGTGCAGCCTCTAGAACACGATGGGAGATGTTTTTTGTGCTGGCACAGTTTCTCCTTGCCAGACAGAGTGGAAAAGCTTTTTGCTAAGATGTAGACGAGAAGAGAGGCTAAAGAAGCACGTATGGTGCTTCTCAGAGCTAAGCACCGCTCCCGGGCCTCTTTCGGCAGAAGGCGCACACCGCAGAGTACTGTGAGCGGCAGAATCGTCTTTGCGCGAAGAAGCAGCTTCTTCGTCTCCGGGAGCCGGAGAGAGCGGCAACTTCGCAAAGGTGATGAAACAAGCTGTACAACACTGCGATTGTGTGCGCAGCGTGCCAACTGAGAGAAAACAGTACCTGACCACTCTCCTGCCTTTTCTATTCACATGAACATTCGATTGCAAGCTGTTTTGGACAACTTTCTTTCTCTTCTTGCAAAACACTCGGCAGACCTCCGTGCAGCCTCTAGAACACGATGGGAGATGTTTTCTGTGCTGGCACAGTTTCTCCTTGCCAGACAGAGTGGAAAAGCTTTTTGCTAAGATGTAGACGAGAAAAGAGGCTAAAGACGAAGGTACGGTGCTCTGCAGAGCTAAGCACCGCTCCCGGACCTCTTTCGGCAGAAGGCGCACACCGCAGAGCACTGGGAGCGGCAGAATCGTCTTTGCGCGAAGAAGCAGCTTCTTCGTCTCCGGGAGCCGGAGAGAGCGGCAACTCCGCAAAGGTGATGAAACAAGCTGTACAACACTGCGATTGTGTGCGCAGCTTGCCAACTGAGAGAAAACAGTACCTGACCACTCTCCTGCCTTTTCTATTCACATGAACATTCGATTGCAAGCTGTTTTGGACAACTTTCTTTCTCTTCTTGCAAAACACTCGGCAGACCTCCGTGCAGCCTCTAGAACACGATGGGAGATGTTTTCTGTGCTGGCACAGTTTCTCCTTGCCAGACAGAGTGGAAAAGCTTTTTGCTAAGATGTAGACGAAAAGAGAGGCTAAAGACGAAGGTACGGTGCTCTGCAGAGCTAAGCACCGCTCCCGGGGCTCTTTCGGCAGAAGACGCACACCGCAGAGCACTGTGAGCGGCAGAATCGTCTTTGCGCGAAGAAGCAGCTTCTTCGTCTCCGGGAGCCGGAGAGAGCGGCAACTTCGCAAAGGTGATGAAACAAGCTGTACAACACTGCGATTGTGTGCGCAGCTTGCCAAGTGAGAGAAAACAGTACCTGACCACTCTCCTGCCTTTTCTATTCACATGAACATTCGATTTCAAGCTGTTTTGGACAACTTTCTTTCTCTTCTTGCAAAACACTCGGCAGACCTCCGTGCAGCCTCTAGAACACGCAGGGAGATGTTTTCTGTGCTGGCACAGTTTTCTCCTTGCCAGACAGAGTGGAAAAGCTTTTTGCTAAGATGTAGACGAGAAGAGAGGCTAAAGACGAAGGTACGGTGCTCTGCAGAGCTAAGCACCGCTCCCTGGCGTCTTTCGGCAGAAGGCGCACACCGCAGAGCACTGTGAGCGGCAGAATCGTCTTTGCGCGAAGAAGCAGCTTCTTCGTCTCCGGGAGCCGGAGAGAGCGGCAACTTCGCAAGGTGATGAAACAAGCTGTACAACACTGCGATTGTGTGCGCAGCTTGCCAACTGAGAGAAAACAGTACCTGACCATTCTCCTGCCTTTTCTATTCACATGAACATTCGATTGCAAGCTGTTTTGGAAAACTTTCTTTCTCTTCTTGCAAAACACTCGGCAGACCTGCGTGCAGCCCTCTAGAACACGATGGGAGATGTTTTTTTGTGCTGGCACAGTTTCTCCTTGCCAGACAGAGTGGAAAAGCTTTTTGCTAAGATGTAGACGAGAAGAGAGGCTAAGACGAAGGTACGGTGCTCTGCAGAGCTAAGCACAGCTCCCGGGCCTCTTTCGGCAGAAGGCGCACACCGCAGAGCACTGTGAGCGGCAGAATCGTCTTTGCGCGAAGAAGCAGCTTCTTCGTCTCCGGGAGCCGGAGAGAGCGCAACTCCGCAAAGGTGATGAAACAAGCTGTACAACACTGCGATTGTGTGCGCAGCTTGCCAACTGAGAGAAAACAGTACCTGACCACTCTCCTGCCTTTTCTATTCACATGAACATTCGATTGCAAGCTGTTTTGGACAACTTTCTTTCTCTTCTTGCAAAACACTCGGCAGACCTCCGTGCAGCCTCTAGAACACGATGGGAGATGTTTTCTGTGCTGGCACAGTTTCTCCTTGCCAGACAGAGTGGAAAAGCTTTTTGCTAAGATGTAGACGAAAAGAGAGGCTAAAGACGAAGGTACGGTGCTCTGCAGAGCTAAGCACCGCTCCCGGGGCTCTTTCGGCAGAAGACGCACACCGCAGAGCACTGTGAGCGGCAGAATCGTCTTTGCGCGAAGAAGCAGCTTCTTCGTTTCCGGGACCCGGAGAGAGCGGCAACTTCGCAAAGGTGATGAAACAAGCTGTACAACACTGCGATTGTGTGCGCAGCTTGCCAACTGAGAGAAAACAATACCTGACCACTCTCCTGCCCTTTTCTATTCACATGAACATTCGATTGCAAGCTGTTTTGGGACAACTTTCTTTCTCTTCTTGCAAAACACTCGGCAGACCTGCGTGCAGCCTCTAGAACACGATGGGAGATGTTTTTTGTGCTGGCACAGTTTCTCCTTGCCAGACAGAGTGGAAAAGCTTTTTGCTAAGATGTAGACGAGAAGAGAGGCTAAAGACGAAGGTACGGTGCTCTGCAGAGCTAAGCACCGCTCCCGGGCGTCTTTCGGCAGAAGGCGCACACCGCAGAGCACTGTGAGCGGCAGAATCGTCTTTGCGCGAAGAAGCAGCTTCTTCGTCTCCGGGAGCCGGAGAGAGCGGCAACTCCGCAAAGGTGATGAAAACAAGCTGTACAACACTGCGATTGTGTGCGCAGCGTGCCAACTGAGAGAAAACAGTACCTGACCACTCTCCTGCCTTTTCTATTCACATGAACATTCGATTGCAAGCTGTTTTGGACAACTTTCTTTCTCTTCTTGCAAAACACTCGGCAGACCTGCGTGCAGCCTCTAGAACACGATGGGAGATGTTTTTTGTGCTGGCACAGTTTCTCCGCCAGACAGAGTGGAAAAGCTTTTTGCTAAGATGTAGACGAGAAGAGAGGCTAAAGACGAAGGTACGGTGCTCTGCAGAGCTAAGCACCGCTCCCGGGCCTCTTTCGGCAGAAGGCGCACACAGCAGAGCACTGTGAAGCGGCAGAATCGTCTTTGCGCGAAGAAGCAGCTTCTTCGTCTCCGGGAGCCGGAGAGAGCGGCACACTTCGCAAAGGTGATGAAACAAGCTGTACAACACTGCGATTGTGTGCGCAGCTTGCCAAGTGAGAGAAAACAGTACCTGACCACTCTCTGCCTTTTCTATTCACATGAACATTCGATTTCAAGCTGTTTTGGACAACTTTCTTTCTCTTCCTGCAAAACACTCGGCAGACCTGCGTGCAGCCTCTAGAACACGATGGGGAGATGTTTTTTGTGCTGGCACAGTTTCTCCTTGCCAGACAGAGTGGAAAAGCTTTTGCTAAGATGTAGACGAGAAGAGAGGCTAAAGAAGCACGTATGGTGCTTCTCAGAGTCTAAGCACCGCTCCCGGGCCTCTTTCGGCAGAAGGCGCACACCGCAGAGTACTGTGAGCGGCAGAATCGTCTTTGCGCGAAGAAGCAGCTTCTTCGTCTCCGGGAGCCGGAGAGAGCGGCAACTTCGCAAGGTGATGAAACAAGCTGTACAACACTGCGATTGTGTGCGCAGCGTGCCAACTGAGAGAAAACAGTACCTGACCACTCTCCTGCCTTTTCTATTCACATGAACATTCGATTGCAAGCTGTTTTGGACAACTTCTTTCTCTTCTTGCAAAACACTCGGCAGACCTCCGTGCAGCCTCTAGAACACGATGGGAGATGTTTTCTGTGCTGGCACAGTTTCTCCTTGCCAGACAGAGTGGAAAAGCTTTTTGCTAAGATGTAGACGAGAAAAGAGGCTAAAGACGAAGGTACGGTGCTCTGCAGGAGCTAAGCACCGCTCTCCGGACCTCTTTCGGCAGAAGGCGCACACCGCAGAGCACTGGGAGCGGCAGAATCGTCTTTGCGCGAAGAAGCAGCTTCTCGTCTCCGGGAGCCGGAGAGAGCGGCAGCTTCGCAAAGGTGAAGAAACAAGCTGTACAACACTGCGATTGTGTGCGCAGCTTGCCAACTGAGAGAAAACAGTACCTGACCACTCTCCTGCCTTTTCTATTCACATGAACATTCGATTGCAAGCTGTTTTGGACAACTTTCTTTCTCTTCTTGCAAAACACTCTGGCAGGACCTCCGTGCAGCCTCTAGAACACGATGGGAGATGTTTTCTGTGCTGGCACAGTTTCTCCTTGCCAGACAGAGTGGAAAAGCTTTTTGCTAAGATGTAGATGAGAAGAGAGGCTAAAGGACGAAGGTACGGTGCTCTGCAGAGCTAAGCACCCCTCCGGACCTCATTCGGCAGAAGGCGCACACCGCAGAGCACTGTGAGCGGCAGAATCGTCTTTGCGCGAAGAAGCAGCTTCTTCGTCTCCGGGAGCCGGAGAGAGCGGCAACTTCGCAAAGGTGATGAAACAAGCTGTACAACACTGCGATTGTGTGCGCAGCTTGCCAAGTGAGAGAAAACAGTACCTGACCACTCTCCTGCCTTTTCTATTCACATGAACATTCGATTGCAAGCTGTTTTGGACAACTTTCTTTCTCTTCTTGCAAAACACTCGGCAGACCTGCGTGCAGCCTCTAGAACACGATGGGAGATGTTTTTTGTGCTGGCACAGTTTCTCCTTGCCAGACAGAGTGGAAAAGCTTTTTGCTAAGATGTAGACGAGAAGAGAGGCTAAAGACGAAGGTACGGTGCTCTGCAGAGCTAAGCACCGCTCCCGGACCTCTTTCGGCAGAAGGCGCACACCGCAGAGCACTGTGAGCGGCAGAATCGTCTTTGCGCGAAGAAGCAGCTTCTTCGTCTCCGGGAGCCGGAGAGAGCGGCAACTTCGCAAAGGTGATGAAACAAGCTGTACAACACTGCGATTGTGTGCGCAGCTTGCCAACTGAGAGAAAACAGTACCTGACCACTCTCCTGCCTTTTCTATTCACATGAACATTCGATTTCAAGCTGTTTTGGACAACTTTCTTTCTCTTCTTGCAAAACACTCGGCAGACCTGCGTGCAGCCTCTAGAACACGATGGGAGATGTTTTTTGTGCTGGCACAGTTTCTCCTTGCCAGACAGAGTGGAAAAGCTTTTTGCTAAGATGTAGACGAGAAGAGAGGCTAAAGACGAAGGTACGGTGCTCTGCAGAGCTAAGCACCGCTCCCGGGCCTCTTTCGGCAGAAGGCGCACACCGCAGAGCACTGTGAGCGGCAGAATCGTCTTTGCGCGAAGAAGCAGCTTCTTCGTCTCCGGGAGCCGGAGAGAGCGGCAACTTCGCAAAGGTGATGAAACAAGCTGTACAACACTGCGATTGTGTGCGCAGCTTGCCAAGTGAGAGAAAACAGTACCTGACCACTCTCCTGCCTTTTCTATTCACATGAACATTCGATTTCAAGCTGTTTTGGACAACTTTCTTTCTCTTCCTGCAAAACACTCGGCAGACCTGCGTGCAGCCTCTAGAACACGATGGGAGATGTTTTTTGTGCTGGCACAGTTTCTCCTTGCCAGACAGAGTGGAAAAGCTTTTTGCTAAGATGTAGACGAGAAGAGAGGCTAAAGAAGCACGTATGGTGCTTCTCAGAGCTAAGCACCGCTCCCGGGCCTCTTTCGGCAGAAGGCGCACACCGCAGAGTACTGTGAGCGGCAGAATCGTCTTTGCGCGAAGAAGCAGCTTCTTCGTCTCCGGGAGCCGGAGAGAGCGGCAACTTCGCAAAGGTGATGAAACAAGCTGTACAACACTGCGATTGTGTGCGCAGCGTGCCAACTGAGAGAAAACAGTACCTGACCACTCTCCTGCCTTTTCTATTCACATGAACATTCGATTGCAAGCTGTTTTGGACAACTTTCTTTCTCTTCTTGCAAAACACTCGGCAGACCTCCGTGCAGCCTCTAGAACACGATGGGAGATGTTTTCTGTGCTGGCACAGTTTCTCCTTGCCAGACAGAGTGGAAAAGCTTTTTGCTAAGATGTAGACGAGAAAAGAGGCTAAAGACGAAGGTACGGTGCTCTGCAGAGCTAAGCACCGCTCCCGGACCTCTTTCGGCAGAAGGCGCACACCGCAGAGCACTGGGAGCGGCAGAATCGTCTTTGCGCGAAGAAGCAGCTTCTTCGTCTCCGGGAGCCGGAGAGAGCGGCAGCTTCGCAAAGGTGAAGAAACAAGCTGTACAACACTGCGATTGTGTGCGCAGCTTGCCAACTGAGAGAAAACAGTACCTGACCACTCTCCTGCCTTTTCTATTCACATGAACATTCGATTGCAAGCTGTTTTGGACAACTTTCTTTCTCTTCTTGCAAAACACTCGGCAGACCTCCGTGCAGCCTCTAGAACACGATGGGAGATGTTTTCTGTGCTGGCACAGTTTCTCCTTGCCAGACAGAGTGGAAAAGCTTTTTGCTAAGATGTAGATGAGAAGAGAGGCTAAAGACGAAGGTACGGTGCTCTGCAGAGCTAAGCACCCCTCCCGGACCTCATTCGGCAGAAGGCGCACACCGCAGAGCACTGTGAGCGGCAGAATCGTCTTTGCGCGAAGAAGCAGCTTCTTCGTCTCCGGGAGCCGGAGAGAGCGGCAACTTCGCAAAGGTGATGAAACAAGCTGTACAACACTGCGATTGTGTGCGCAGCTTGCCAACTGAGAGAAAACCGTACCTGACCACTCTCCTGCCTTTTCTATTCACTTGAACATTCGATTGGAAGCTGTTTTGGACAACTTTCTTTCTCTTCTTGCAAAACACTCGGCAGACCTCCGTGCAGCCTCTAGAACACGATGGGAGATGTTTTCTGTGCTGGCAGAGTTTCTCCTTGCCAGACAGAGTGGAAAAGCTTTTTGCTAAGATGTAGACGAGAAGAGAGGCTAAAGAAGCAGGTATGGTGCTTCTCAGAGCTAAGCACAGCTCCCGGGCCTCTTTCGGCAGAAGACACAAACTGCAGAGCACTTTGAGCGGCAGAATCGTCTTTGCGCGAAGAAGCAGCTTCTTCGTCTCCGGGAGCCGGAGAGAGCGGCAGCTTCGCAAAGGTGAAGAAACAAGCTGTACAACACTGCGATTGTGTGCGCAGCTTGCCAACTGAGAGAAAACAGTACCTGACCACTCTCCTGCCTTTTCTATTCACTTGAACATTCGATTGCAAGCTGTTTTGGACAACTTTCTTTCTCTTCTTGCAAAACACTCGGCAGACCTCCGTGCAGCCTCTAGAACACGATGGGAGATGTTTTCTGTGCTGGCACAGTGTCTCCTTGCCAGACAGAGTGGAAAAGCTTTTTGCTTAGATGTAGACGAGAAGAGAGGCTAAAGACGAAGGTACGGTGCTCTGCAGAGCTAAGCACCGCTCCCGGGCGTCTTTCGGCAGAAGGCGCACACCGCAGAGCACTGTGAGCGGCAGAATCGTCTTTGCGCGAAGAAGCAGCTTCTTCGTCTCCGGGAGCCGGAGAGAGCGGCAACTTCGCAAAGGTGATGAAACAAGCTGTACAACACTGCGATTGTGTGCGCAGCTTGCCAACTGAGAGAAAACAGTACCTGACCACTCTCCTGCTTTTTCTATTCACATGAACATTCGATTGCAAGCTGTTTTGGACAACTTTCTTTCTCTTCTTGCAAAACACTCGGCAGACCTGCGTGCAGCCTCTAGAACACGATGGGAGATGTTTTTTGTGCTGGCACAGTTTCTCCTTGCCAGACAGAGTGGAAAAGCTTTTTGCTAAGATGTAGACGAGAAGAGAGGCTAAAGACGAAGGTACGGTGCTCTGCAGAGCTAAGCACCGCTCCCGGACCTCTTTCGGCAGAAGGCGCACACCGCAGAGCACTGTGAGCGGCAGAATCGTCTTTGCGCGAAGAAGCAGCTTCTTCGTCTCCGGGAGCCGGAGAGAGCGGCAACTTCGCAAAGGTGATGAAACAAGCTGTACAACACTGCGATTGTGTGCGCAGCTTGCCAACTGAGAGAAAACAGTACCTGACCACTCTCCTGCCTTTTCTATTCACGTGAACATTCGATTGCAAGCTGTTTTGGACAACTTTCTTTCTCTTCTTGCAAAACACTCGGCAGACCTCCGTGCAGCCTCTAGAACACGATGGGAGATGTTTTCTGTGCTGGCACAGTTTCTTCTTGCCAGACAGAGTGGAAAAGCTTTTGCTAAGATGTAGACGAGAAGAGAGGCTAAAAAAGCACGTATGGTTCTTCTCAGAGCTAAGCACCGCTCCCGGACCTCTTTCGGCAGAAGGCGCACACCGCAGAGCACTGTGAGCGGCAGAATCGTCTTTGCGCGAAGAAGCAGCTTCTTCGTCTCCGGGAGCCGGAGAGAGCGGCAACTTCGCAAAGGTGATGAAACAAGCTGTACAACACTGCGATTGTGTGCGCAGCTTGCCAACTGAGAGAAAACAGTACCTGACCACTCTCCTGCCTTTTCTATTCACTTGAACATTCGATTGCAAGCTGTTTTGGACAACTTTCTTTCTCTTCTTGCAAAACACTCGGCAGACCTCCGTGCAGCCTCTAGAACACGCAGGGAGATGTTTTCTGTGCTGGCACAGTTTCTCCTTGCCAGACAGAGTGGAAAAGCTTTTTGCTAAGATGTAGACGAGAAGAGAGGCTAAAGACGAAGGTACGGTGCTCTGCAGAGCTAAGCACCGCTCCCGGACCTCTTTCGGCAGAAGGCGCACACCGCAGATCACTGTGAGCGGCAGAATCGTCTTTGCGCGAAGAAGCAGCTTCTTCGTCTCCGGGAGACGGAGAGAGCGGCAGCTTCGCAAAGGTGATGAAACAAGCTGTACAACACTGCGATTGTGTGCGCAGCTTGCCAACTGAGAGAAAACAGTACCTGACCACTCTCCTGCCTTTTCTATTCACATGAACATTCGATTGCAAGCTGTTTTGGACAACTTTCTTTCTCTTCTTGCAAAACACTCGGCAGACCTGCGTGCAGCCTCTAGAACACGATGGGAGATGTTTTTTGTGCTGGCACAGTTTCTCCTTGCCAGACAGAGTGGAAAAGCTTTTTGCTAAGATGTAGACGAGAAGAGAGGCTAAAGACGAAGGTACGGTGCTCTGCAGAGCTAAGCACCGCTCCCGGGCCTCTTTCGGCAGAAGGCGCACACCGCAGAGCACTGTGAGCGGCAGAATCGTCTTTGCGCGAAGAAGCAGCTTCTTCGTCTCCGGGAGCCGGAGAGAGCGGCAACTTGGCAAAGGTGAAGAAACAAGCTGTACAACACTGCGATTGTGTGCGCAGCTTGCCAACTGAGAGAAAACAGTACCTGACCACTCTCCTGCCTTTTCTATTCACTTGAACATTCGATTGCAAGCTGTTTTGGACAACTTTCTTTCTCTTCTTGCAAAACACTCGGCAGACCTCCGTGCAGCCTCTAGAACACGATGGGAGATGTTTTCTGTGCTGGCACAGTGTCTCCTTGCCAGACAGAGTGGAAAAGCTTTTTGCTTAGATGTAGACGAGAAGAGAGGCTAAAGACGAAGGTACGGTGCTCTGCAGAGCTAAGCACCGCTCCCGGGCCTCTTTCGGCAGAAGGCGCACACCGCAGAGCACTGTGAGCGGCAGAATCGTCTTTGCGTGAAGAAGCAGCTTCTTCGTCTCCGGGAGCCGGAGAGAGCGGCAACTTCGCAAAGGTGATGAAACAAGCTGTACAACACTGCGATTGTGTGCGCAGCTTGCCAACTGAGAGAAAACAGTACCTGACCACTCTCCTGCTTTTTCTATTCACATGAACATTCGATTGGAAGCTGTTTTGGACAACTTTCTTTCTCTTCTTGCAAAACACTCGGCAGACCTGCGTGCAGCCTCTAGAACACGATGGGAGATGTTTTTTGTGCTGGCACAGTTTCTCCTTGCCAGACAGAGTGGAAAAGCTTTTTGCTAAGATGTAGACGAGAAGAGAGGCTAAAGACGAAGGTACGGTGCTCTGCAGAGGTAAGCACCGCTCCCGGACCTCTTTCGGCAGAAGGCGCACACCGCAGAGCACTGTGAGCGGCAGAATCGTCTTTGCGCGAAGAAGCAGCTTCTTCGTCTCCGGGAGCCGGAGAGAGCGGCAACTTCGCAAAGGTGATGAAACAAGCTGTACAACACTGCGATTGTGTGCGCAGCTTGCCAACTGAGAGAAAACAGTACCTGACCACTCTCCTGCCTTTTCTATTCACGTGAACATTCGATTGCAAGCTGTTTTGGACAACTTTCTTTCTCTTCTTGCAAAACACTCGGCAGACCTGCGTGCAGCCTCTAGAACACGATGGGAGATGTTTTCTGTGCTGGCACAGTTTCTTCTTGCCAGACAGAGTGGAAAAGCTTTTTGCTAAGATGTAGAAGAGAAGAGAGGCTAAAAAAGCACGTATGGTTCTTCTCAGAGCTAAGCACCGCTCCCGGACCTCTTTCGGCAGAAGGCGCACACCGCAGAGCACTGTGAGCGGCAGAATCGTCTTTGCGCGAAGAAGCAGCTTCTTCGTCTCCGGGAGCCGGAGAGAGCGGCAACTTCGCAAAGGTGATGAAACAAGCTGTACAACACTGCGATTGTGTGCGCAGCTTGCCAACTGAGAGAAAACAGTAGTGACCACTCTCCTGCCTTTTCTATTCACTTGAACATTCGATTGCAAGCTGTTTTGGACAACTTTCTTTCTCTTCTTGCAAAACACTCGGCAGACCTCCGTGCAGCCTCTAGAACACGCAGGGAGATATTTCTGTGCTGGCACAGTTTCTCCTTGCCAGACAGAGTGGAAAAGCTTTTTGCTAAGATGTAGACGAGAAGAGAGGCTAAAGACGAAGGTACGGTGCTCTGCAGAGCTAAGCACCGCTCCCGGACCTCTTTCGGCAGAAGGCGCACACCGCAGATCACTGTGAGCGGCAGAATCGTCTTTGCGCGAAGAAGCAGCTTCTTCGTCTCCGGGAGACGGAGAGAGCGGCAACTTCGCAAAGGTGATGAAACAAGCTGTACAACACTGCGATTGTGTGCGCAGCTTGCCAACTGAGAGAAAACAGTACCTGACCACTCTCCTGCCTTTTCTATTCACATGAACATTCGATTGCAAGCTGTTTTGGACAACTTTCTTTCTCTTCTTGCAAAACACTCGGCAGACCTCCGTGCAGCCTCTAGAACACGATGGGAGATGTTTTTTGTGCTGGCACAGTTTCTCCTTGCCAGACAGAGTGGAAAAGCTTTTTGCTAAGATGTAGACGAGAAGAGAGGCTAAAGACGAAGGTACGGTGCTCTGCAGAGCTAAGCACCGCTCCCGGACCTCTTTCGGCAGAAGGCGCACACCGCAGAGCACTGTGAGCGGCAGAATCGTCTTTGCGCGAAGAAGCAGCTTCTTCGTCTCCGGGAGCCGGAGAGAGCGGCAGCTTCGCAAAGGTGATGAAACAAGCTGTACAACACTGCGATTGTGTGCGCAGCTTGCCAACTGAGAGAAAACAGTACCTGACCACTCTCCTGCCTTTTCTATTCACATGAACATTTGATTGCAAGCTGTTTTGGACAACTTTCTTTCTCTTCTTGCAAAACACTCGGCAGACCTCCGTGCAGCCTCTAGAACACGCAGGGAGATGTTTTTTGTGCTGGCACAGTTTCTCCTTGCCAGACAGAGTGGAAAAGCTTTTTGCTAAGATGTAGACGAGAAGAGAGGCTAAAGACGAAGGTACGGTGCTCTGCAGAGCTAAGCACCGCTCCCGGGCCTCTTTCGGCAGAAGGCGCACACAGCAGAGCACTGTGAGCGGCAGAATCGTCTTTGCGCGAAGAAGCAGCTTCTTCGTCTCCGGGAGCCGGAGAGAGCGGCAACTTCGCAAAGGTGATGAAACAAGCTGTACAACACTGCGATTGTGTGCGCAGCTTGCCAACTGAGAGAAAACAGTACCTGACCACTCACCTGCCTTTTCTATTCACATGAACATTCGATTGCAAGCTGTTTTGGACAACTTTCTTTCTCTTCTTGCAAAACACTCGGGAGACCTCCGTGGAGCCTCTAGAACACAATGGGAGATGTTTTTTGTGCTGGCACAGTTTCTCCTTGCCAGACAGAGTGGAAAAGCTTTTTGCTAAGATGTAGACGAGAAGAGAGGCTAAAGAAGCACGTATGGTGCTTCTCAGAGCTAAGCATCGCTCCCGGACCTCTTTCGGCAGAAGGCGCACACCGCAGAGCACTGTGAGCGGCAGAATCGTCTTTGCGCGAAGAAGCAGCTTCTTCGTCTCCGGGAGCCGGAGAGAGCGGCAACTTGGCAAAGGTGAAGAAACAAGCTGTACAACACTGCGATTGTGTGCCCAGCTTGCCAAGTGAGAGAAAACAGTACCTGACCACTCTCCTGCCTTTTCTATTCAGATGAACATTCGATTGCAAGCTGTTTTGGACAACTTTCTTTCTCTTCTTGCAAAACACTCGGCAGACCTCCGTGCAGCCTCTAGAACACGATGGGAGATGTTTTCTGTGCTGGCACAGTTTCTCCTTGCCAGACAGAGTGGAAAAGCTTTTTGCTAAGATGTAGACGAGAAGAGAGGCTAAAGACGAAGGTACGGTGCTCTGCAGAGCTAAGCACCGCTCCCGGGCCTCTTTCGGCAGAAGGCGCACACCGCAGAGCACTGTGAGCGGCAGAATCGTCTTTGCGCGAAGAAGCAGCTTCTTCGTCTCCGGGAGCCGGAGAGAGCGGCAACTTCGCAAAGGTGATGAAACAAGCTGTACAACACTGCGATTGTGTGCGCAGCTTGCCAACTGAGAGAAAACAGTACCTGACCACTCTCCTGCCTTTTCTATTCACATGAACATTCGATTTCAAGCTGTTTTGGACAACTTTCTTTCTCTTCTTGCAAAACACTCGGCAGACCTCCGTGCAGCCTCTAGAACACGATGGGAGATGTTTTCTGTGCTGGCACAGTTTCTCCTGGCCAGACAGAGTGGAAAAGCTTTTTGCTAAGATGTAGACGAGAAGAGAGGCTAAAGACGAAGGTACGGTGCTCTGCAGAGCTAAGCACCGCTCCCTGGCGTCTTTCGGCAGAAGGCGCACACCGCAGAGCACTGTGAGCGGCAGAATCGTCTTTGCGCGAAGAAGCAGCTTCTTCGTCTCCGGGAGCCGGAGAGAGCGGCAACTTCGCAAAGGTGATGAAACAAGCTGTACAACACTGCGATTGTGTGCGCAGCTTGCCAACTGAGAGAAAACAGTACCTGACCACTGTCCTGCCTTTTCTATTCACATGAACATTCGATTGCAAGCTGTTTTGGACAACTTTCTTTCTCTTCTTGCAAAACACTCGGCAGACCTGCGTGCAGCCTCTAGAACACGATGGGAGATGTTTTTTGTGCTGGCACAGTTTCTCCTTGCCAGACAAAGTGGAAAAGCTTTTTGCTAAGATGTAGACGAGAAGAGAGGCTAAAGACGAAGGTACGGTGCTCTGCAGAGCTAAGCACCGCTCCCGGGCCTCTTTCGGCAGAAGGCGCACACCGCAGAGCACTGTGAGCGGCAGAATCGTCTTTGCGCGAAGAAGCAGCTTCTTCGTCTCTGGGAGCCGGAGAGAGCGGCAACTTCGCAAAGGTGATGAAACAAGCTGTACAACACTGCGATTGTGTGCGCAGCTTGCCAACTGAGAGAAAACAGTACCTGACCACTCTCCTGCCTTTTCTATTCACATGAACATTCGATTGCAAGCTGTTTTGGAAAACTTTCTTTCTCTTCTTGCAAAACACTCGGCAGACCTGCGTGCAGCCTCTAGAACACGATGGGAGATGTTTTTTGTGCTGGCACAGTTTCTCCTTGCCAGACAGAGTGGAAAAGCTTTTTGCTAAGATGTAGACGAGAAGAGAGGCTAAAGACGAAGGTACGGTGCTCTGCAGAGCTAAGCACCGCTCCCGGGCCTCTTTCGGCAGAAGGCGCACACCGCAGAGCACTGTGAGCGGCAGAATCGTCTTTGCGCGAAGAAGCAGCTTCTTCGTCTCCGGGAGCCGGAGAGAGCGGCAACTCCGCAAAGGTGATGAAACAAGCTGTACAACACTGCGATTGTGTGCGCAGCTTGCCAACTGAGAGAAAACAGTACCTGACCACTCTCCTGCCTTTTCTATTCACATGAACATTCGATTGCAAGCTGTTTTGGACAACTTTCTTTCTCTTCTTGCAAAACACTCGGCAGACCTCCGTGCAGCCTCTAGAACACGATGGGAGATGTTTTCTGTGCTGGCACAGTTTCTCCTTGCCAGACAGAGTGGAAAAGCTTTTTGCTAAGATGTAGACGAAAAGAGAGGCTAAAGACGAAGGTACGGTGCTCTGCAGAGCTAAGCACCGCTCCCGGGGCTCTTTCGGCAGAAGACGCACACCGCAGAGCACTGTGAGCGGCAGAATCGTCTTTGCGCGAAGAAGCAGCTTCTTCGTCTCCGGGAGCCGGAGAGAGCGGCAGCTTCGCAAAGGTGATGAAACAAGCTATACAACACTGCGATTGTGTGCGCAGCCTGCCAACTGAGAGAAAACAGTACCTGACCACTCTCCTGCCTTTTCTATTCACTTGAACATTCGATTGGAAGCTGTTTTGGACAACTTTCTTTCTCTTCTTGCAAAACACTCGGCAGACCTGCGTGCAGCCTCTAGAACACGATGGGAGATGTTTTCTGTGCTGGCACAGTTTCTCCTTGCCAGACAGAGTGGAAAAGCTTTTTGCTAAGATGTAGACGAGAAGAGAGGCTAAAGACGAAGGTACGGTGCTCTGCAGAGCTAAGCACAGCTCCCGGACCTCTTTCGGCAGAAGGCGCACACCGCAGAGCACTGTGAGCGGCAGAATCGTCTTTGCGCGAAGAAGCAGCTTCTTCGTCTCCGGGAGCCGGAGAGAGCGGCAACTTCGCAAAGGTGATGAAACAAGCTGTACAACACTGCGATTGTGTGCGCAGCTTGCCAACTGAGAGAAAACAGTACCTGACCACTCTCCTGCCTTTTCTATTCACATGAACATTCGATTGCAAGCTGTTTTGGACAACTTTCTTTCTCTTCTTGCAAAACACTCGGCAGACCTCCGTGGAGGCTCTAGAACACAATGGGAGATGTTTTTTGTGCTGGCACAGTTTCTCCTTGCCAGACAGAGTGGAAAAGCTTTTTGCTAAGATGTAGACGAGAAGAGAGGCTAAAGAAGCACGTATGGTTCTTCTCAGAGCTAAGCATCGCTCCCGGACCTCTTTCGGCAGAAGGCGCACACCGCAGAGCACTGTGAGCGGCAGAATCGTCTTTGCGCGAAGAAGCAGCTTCTTCGTCTCCGGGCGCCGGAGAGAGCGGCAACTTGGCAAAGGTGAAGAAACAAGCTGTACAACCCTGCAGTTGTGTGCCCAGCTTGCCAAGTGAGAGAAAACAGTACCTGACCACTCTCCTGCCTTTTCTATTCACATGAACATTCGATTGCAAGCTGTTTTGGACAACTTTCTTTCTCTTCTTGCAAAACACTCGGCAGACCTCCGTGCAGCCTCTAGAACACGATGGGAGATGTTTTCTGTGCTGGCACAGTTTCTCCTTGCCAGACAGAGTGGAAAAGCTTTTTGCTAAGATGTAGACGAGAAGAGAGGCTAAAGACGAAGGTACGGTGCTCTGCAGAGCTAAGCACCGCTCCCGGGCCTCTTTCGGCAGAAGGCGCACACCGGAGAGCACTGTGAGCGGCAGAATCGTCTTTGCGCGAAGAAGCAGCTTCTTCGTCTCCGGGAGCCGGAGAGAGCGGCAACTTCGCAAAGGTGATGAAACAAGCTGTACAACACTGCGATTGTGTGCGCAGCTTGCCAAGTGAGAGAAAACAGTACCTGACCACTCTCCTGCCTTTTCTATTCACATGAACATTCGATTGCAAGCTGTTTTGGACAACTTTCTTTCTCTTCTTGCAAAACACTCGGCAGACCTCCGTGCAGCCTCTAGAACACGATGGGAGATGTTTTCTGTGCTGGCACAGTTTCTCCTTGCCAGACAGAGTGGAAAAGCTTTTTGCTAAGATGTAGACGAGAAGAGAGGCTAAAGACGAAGGTACGGTGCTCTGCAGAGCTAAGTACCGCTCCCTGGCGTCTTTCGGCAGAAGGCGCACACCGCAGAGCACTGTGAGCGGCAGAATCGTCTTTGCGCGAAGAAGCAGCTTCTTCGTCTCCGGGAGCCGGAGAGAGCGGCAACTTCGCAAAGGTGATGAAACAAGCTGTACAACACTGCGATTGTGTGCGCAGCTTGCCAACTGAGAGAAAACAGTACCTGACCACTCTCCTGCCTTTTCTATTCACATGAACATTCGATTGCAAGCTGTTTTGGACAACTTTCTTTCTCTTCTTGCAAAACACTCGGCAGACCTCCGTGCAGCCTCTAGAACACGATGGGAGATGTTTTTTGTGCTGGCACAGTTTCTCCTTGCCAGACAAAGTGGAAAAGCTTTTTGCTAAGATGTAGACGAGAAGAGAGGCTAAAGACGAAGGTACGGTGCTCTGCAGAGCTAAGCACCGCTCCCGGGCCTCTTTCGGCAGAAGGCGCACACCGCAGAGCACTGTGAGCGGCAGAATCGTCTTTGCGCGAAGAAGCAGCTTCTTCGTCTCCGGGAGCCGGAGAGAGCGGCAACTTCGCAAAGGTGATGAAACAAGCTGTACAACACTGCGATTGTGTGCGCAGCTTGCCAACTGACAGAAAACAGTACCTGACCACTCTCCTGCCTTTTCTATTCACATGAACATTCGATTGCAAGCTGTTTTGGAAAACTTTCTTTCTCTTCTTGCAAAACACTCGGCAGACCTGCGTGCAGCCTCTAGAACACGATGGGAGATGTTTTTTGTGCTGGCACAGTTTCTCCTTGCCAGACAGAGTGGAAAAGCTTTTTGCTAAGATGTAGACGAGAAGAGAGGCTAAAGACGAAGGTACGGTGCTCTGCAGAGCTAAGCACCGCTCCCGGGCGTCTTTCGGCAGAAGGCGCACACCGCAGAGCACTGTGAGCGGCAGAATCGTCTTTGCGCGAAGAAGCAGCTTCTTCGTCTCCGGGAGCCGGAGAGAGCGGCAACTCCGCAAAGGTGATGAAACAAGCTGTACAACACTGCGATTGTGTGCGCAGCTTGCCAACTGAGAGAAAACAGTACCTGACCACTCTCCTGCCTTTTCTATTCACATGAACATTCGATTGCAAGCTGTTTTGGACAACTTTCTTTCTCTTCTTGCAAAACACTCGGCAGACCTCCGTGCAGCCTCTAGAACACGATGGGAGATGTTTTCTGTGCTGGCACAGTTTCTCCTTGCCAGACAGAGTGGAAAAGCTTTTTGCTAAGATGTAGACGAAAAGAGAGGCTAAAGACGAAGGTACGGTGCTCTGCAGAGCTAAGCACCGCTCCCGGGGCTCTTTCGGCAGAAGACGCACACCGCAGAGCACTGTGAGCGGCAGAATCGTCTTTGCGCGAAGAAGCAGCTTCTTCGTCTCCGGGAGCCGGAGAGAGCGGCAACTTCGCAAAGGTGATGAAACAAGCTGTACAACACTGCGATTGTGTGCGCAGCTTGCCAACTGAGAGAAAACAGTACCTGACCACTCTCCTGCTTTTTCTATTCACATGAACATTCGATTGCAAGCTGTTTTGGACAACTTTCTTTCTCTTCTTACAAAACACTCGGCAGACCTGCGTGCAGCCTCTAGAACACGATGGGAGATGTTTTTTGTGCTGGCACAGTTTCTCCTTGCCAGACAGAGTGGAAAAGCTTTTTGCTAAGATGTAGACGAGAAGAGAGGCTAAAGACGAAGGTACGGTGCTCTGCAGAGCTAAGCACCGCTCCCGGGCCTCTTTCGGCAGAAGGCGCACACCGCAGAGCACTGTGAGCGGCAGAATCGTCTTTGCGCGAAGAAGCAGCTTCTTCGTCTCCGGGAGCCGGAGAGAGCGGCAACTCCGCAAAGGTGATGAAACAAGCTGTACAACACTGCGATTGTGTGCGCAGCGTGCCAACTGAGAGAAAACAGTACCTGACCACTCTCCTGCCTTTTCTATTCACATGAACATTCGATTGCAAGCTGTTTTGGACAACTTTCTTTCTCTTCTTGCAAAACACTCGGCAGACCTGCGTGCAGCCTCTAGAACACGATGGGAGATGTTTTTTGTGCTGGCACAGTTTCTCCTTGCCAGACAGAGTGGAAAAGCTTTTTGCTAAGATGTAGACGAGAAGAGAGGCTAAAGACGAAGGTACGGTGCTCTGCAGAGCTAAGCACCGCTCCCGGGCCTCTTTCGGCAGAAGGCGCACACAGCAGAGCACTGTGAGCGGCAGAATCGTCTTTGCGCGAAGAAGCAGCTTCTTCGTCTCCGGGAGCCGGAGAGAGCGGCAACTTGGCAAAGGTGATGAAACAAGCTGTACAACACTGCGATTGTGTGCGCAGCTTGCCAACTGAGAGAAAACAGTACCTGACCACTCTCCTGCCTTTTCTATTCACATGAACATTCGATTGCAAGCTGTTTTGGACAACTTTCTTTCTCTTCTTGCAAAACACTCGGCAGACCTCCGTGGAGCCTCTAGAACACAATGGGAGATGTTTTCTGTGCTGGCAGAGTTTCTCCTTGCCAGACAGAGTGGAAAAGCTTTTTGCTAAGATGTAGACGAGAAGAGAGGCTAAAGAAGCACGTATGGTGCTTCTCAGAGCTAAGCATCGCTCCCGGACCTCTTTCGGCAGAAGGCGCACACCGCAGAGCACTGTGAGCGGCAGAATCGTCTTTGCGCGAAGAAGCAGCTTCTTCGTCTCCGGGAGCCGGAGAGAGCGGCAACTTGGCAAAGGTGATGAAACAAGCTGTACAACCCTGCGATTGTGTGCCCAGCTTGCCAAGTGAGAGAAAACAGTACCTGACCACTCTCCTGCCTTTTCTATTCACATGAACATTCGATTGGAAGCTGTTTTGGACAACTTTCTTTCTCTTCTTGCAAAACACTCGGCAGACCTCCGTGCAGCCTCTAGAACACGATGGGAGATGTTTTTTGTGCTGGCACAGTTTCTCCTTGCCAGACAGAGTGGAAAAGCTTTTTGCTAAGATGTAGACGAGAAGAGAGGCTAAAGACGAAGGTACGGTGCTCTGCAGAGCTAAGCACCGCTCCCGGGCCTCTTTCGGCAGAAGGCGCACACCGCAGAGCACTGTGAGCGGCAGAATCGTCTTTGCGCGAAGAAGCAGCTTCTTCGTCTCCGGGAGCCGGAGAGAGCGGCAACTTGGCAAAGGTGAAGAAACAAGCTGTACAACACTGCGATTGTGTGCGCAGCTTGCCAACTGAGAGAAAACAGTACCTGACCACTCTCCTGCCTTTTCTATTCACTTGAACATTCGATTGCAAGCTGTTTTGGACAACTTTCTTTCTCTTCTTGCAAAACACTCGGCAGACCTCCGTGCAGCCTCTAGAACACGATGGGAGATGTTTTCTGTGCTGGCACAGTGTCTCCTTGCCAGACAGAGTGGAAAAGCTTTTTGCTTAGATGTAGACGAGAAGAGAGGCTAAAGACGAAGGTACGGTGCTCTGCAGAGCTAAGCACCGCTCCCGGGCGTCTTTCGGCAGAAGGCGCACACCGCAGAGCACTGTGAGCGGCAGAATCGTCTTTGCGCGAAGAAGCAGCTTCTTCGTCTCCGGGAGCCGGAGAGAGCGGCAACTTGGCAAAGGTGATGAAACAAGCTGTACAACACTGCGATTGTGTGCGCAGCTTGCCAACTGAGAGAAAACAGTACCTGACCACTCTCCTGCTTTTTCTATTCACATGAACATTCGATTGCAAGCTGTTTTGGACAACTTTCTTTCTCTTCTTGCAAAACACTCGGCAGACCTGCGTGCAGCCTCTAGAACACGATGGGAGATGTTTTTTGTGCTGGCACAGTTTCTCCTTGCCAGACAGAGTGGAAAAGCTTTTTGCTAAGATGTAGACGAGAAGAGAGGCTAAAGACGAAGGTACGGTGCTCTGCAGAGCTAAGCACCGCTCCCGGACCTCTTTCGGCAGAAGGCGCACACCGCAGAGCACTGTGAGCGGCAGAATCGTCTTTGCGCGAAGAAGCAGCTTCTTCGTCTCCGGGAGCCGGAGAGAGCGGCAACTTCGCAAAGGTGATGAAACAAGCTGTACAACACTGCGATTGTGTGCGCAGCTTGCCAACTGAGAGAAAACAGTACCTGACCACTCTCCTGCCTTTTCTATTCACGTGAACATTCGATTGCAAGCTGTTTTGGACAACTTTCTTTCTCTTCTTGCAAAACACTCGGCAGACCTCCGTGCAGCCTCTAGAACACGATGGGAGATGTTTTCTGTGCTGGCACAGTTTCTTCTTGCCAGACAGAGTGGAAAAGCTTTTTGCTAAGATGTAGACGAGAAGAGAGGCTAAAAAAGCACGTATGGTTCTTCTCAGAGCTAAGCACCGCTCCCGGACCTCTTTCGGCAGAAGGCGCACACCGCAGAGCACTGTGAGCGGCAGAATCGTCTTTGCGCGAAGAAGCAGCTTCTTCGTCTCCGGGAGCCGGAGAGAGCGGCAACTTCGCAAAGGTGATGAAACAAGCTGTACAACACTGCGATTGTGTGCGCATCTTGCCAAGTGAGAGAAAACAGTACCTGACCACTCTCCTGCCTTTTCTATTCACTTGAACATTCGATTGCAAGCTGTTTTGGACAACTTTCTTTCTCTTCTTGCAAAACACTCGGCAGACCTCCGTGCAGCCTCTAGAACACGCAGGGAGATGTTTTCTGTGCTGGCACAGTTTCTCCTTGCCAGACAGAGTGGAAAAGCTTTTTGCTAAGATGTAGACGAGAAGAGAGGCTAAAGACGAAGGTACGGTGCTCTGCAGAGCTAAGCACCGCTCCCGGACCTCTTTCGGCAGAAGGCGCACACCGCAGAGCACTGTGAGCGGCAGAATCGTCTTTGCGCGAAGAAGCAGCTTCTTCGTCTCCGGGAGCCGGAGAGAGCGGCAGCTTCGCAAAGGTGATGAAACAAGCTGTACAACACTGCGATTGTGTGCGCAGCTTGCCAACTGAGAGAAAACAGTACCTGACCACTCTCCTGCCTTTTCTATTCACATGAACATTCGATTGCAAGCTGTTTTGGACAACTTTCTTTCTCTTCTTGCAAAACACTCGGCAGACCTGCGTGCAGCCTCTAGAACACGATGGGAGATGTTTTTTGTGCTGGCACAGTTTCTCCTTGCCAGACAGAGTGGAAAAGCTTTTTGCTAAGATGTAGACGAGAAGAGAGGCTAAAGACGAAGGTACGGTGCTCTGCAGAGCTAAGCACCGCTCCCGGGCCTCTTTCGGCAGAAGGCGCACACAGCAGAGCACTGTGAGCGGCAGAATCGTCTTTGCGCGAAGAAGCAGCTTCTTCGTCTCCGGGAGCCGGAGAGAGCGGCAACTTCGCAAAGGTGATGAAACAAGCTGTACAACACTGCGATTGTGTGCGCAGCTTGCCAACTGAGAGAAAACAGTACCTGACCACTCACCTGCATTTCTATTCACATGAACATTCGATTGCAAGCTGTTTTGGACAACTTTCTTTCTCTTCTTGCAAAACACTCGGGAGACCTCCGTGGAGCCTCTAGAACACAATGGGAGATGTTTTTTGTGCTGGCACAGTTTCTCCTTGCCAGACAGAGTGGAAAAGCTTTTTGCTAAGATGTAGACGAGAAGAGAGGCTAAAGAAGCACGTATGGTGCTTCTCAGAGCTAAGCATCGCTCCCGGACCTCTTTCGGCAGAAGGCGCACACCGCAGAGCACTGTGAGCGGCAGAATCGTCTTTGCGCGAAGAAGCAGCTTCTTCGTCTCCGGGCGCCGGAGAGAGCGGCAACTTGGCAAAGGTGAAGAAACAAGCTGTACAACCCTGCGATTGTGTGCCCAGCTTGCCAAGTGAGAGAAAACAGTACCTGACCACTCTCCTGCCTTTTCTATTCACATGAACATTCGATTGCAAGCTGTTTTGGACAACTTTCTTTCTCTTCTTGCAAAACACTCGGCAGACCTCCGTGCAGCCTCTAGAACACGATGGGAGATGTTTTCTGTGCTGGCACAGTTTCTCCTTGCCAGACAGAGTGGAAAAGCTTTTTGCTAAGATGTAGACGAGAAGAGAGGCTAAAGACGAAGGTACGGTGCTCTGCAGAGCTAAGCACCGCTCCCGGGCCTCTTTCGGCAGAAGGCGCACACCGGAGAGCACTGTGAGCGGCAGAATCGTCTTTGCGCGAAGAAGCAGCTTCTTCGTCTCCGGGAGCCGGAGAGAGCGGCAACTTCGCAAAGGTGATGAAACAAGCTGTACAACACTGCGATTGTGTGCGCAGCTTGCCAAGTGAGAGAAAACAGTACCTGACCACTCTCCTGCCTTTTCTATTCACATGAACATTCGATTGCAAGCTGTTTTGGACAACTTTCTTTCTCTTCTTGCAAAACACTCGGCAGACCTCCGTGCAGCCTCTAGAACACGATGGGAGATGTTTTCTGTGCTGGCACAGTTTCTCCTTGCCAGACAGAGTGGAAAAGCTTTTTGCTAAGATGTAGACGAGAAGAGAGGCTAAAGACGAAGGTACGGTGCTCTGCAGAGCTAAGCACCGCTCCCTGGCGTCTTTCGGCAGAAGGCGCACACCGCAGAGCACTGTGAGCGGCAGAATCGTCTTTGCGCGAAGAAGCAGCTTCTTCGTCTCCGGGAGCCGGAGAGAGCGGCAACTTCGCAAAGGTGATGAAACAAGCTGTACAACACTGCGATTGTGTGCGCAGCTTGCCAACTGAGAGAAAACAGTACCTGACCACTCTCCTGCCTTTTCTATTCACATGAACATTCGATTGCAAGCTGTTTTGGACAACTTTCTTTCTCTTCTTGCAAAACACTCGGCAGACCTCCGTGCAGCCTCTAGAACACGATGGGAGATGTTTTTTGTGCTGGCACAGTTTCTCCTTGCCAGACAGAGTGGAAAAGCTTTTTGCTAAGATGTAGACGAGAAGAGAGGCTAAAGACGAAGGTACGGTGCTCTGCAGAGCTAAGCACCGCTCCCGGGCCTCTTTCGGCAGAAGGCGCACACCGCAGAGCACTGTGAGCGGCAGAATCGTCTTTGCGCGAAGAAGCAGCTTCTTCGTCTCCGGGAGCCGGAGAGAGCGGCAACTTCGCAAAGGTGATGAAACAAGCTGTACAACACTGCGATTGTGTGCGCAGCTTGCCAACTGACAGAAAACAGTACCTGACCACTCTCCTGCCTTTTCTATTCACATGAACATTCGATTGCAAGCTGTTTTGGAAAACTTTCTTTCTCTTCTTGCAAAACACTCGGCAGACCTGCGTGCAGCCTCTAGAACACGATGGGAGATGTTTTTTGTGCTGGCACAGTTTCTCCTTGCCAGACAGAGTGGAAAAGCTTTTTGCTAAGATGTAGACGAGAAGAGAGGCTAAAGACGAAGGTACGGTGCTCTGCAGAGCTAAGCACCGCTCCCGGGCCTCTTTCGGCAGAAGGCGCACACCGCAGAGCACTGTGAGCGGCAGAATCGTCTTTGCGCGAAGAAGCAGCTTCTTCGTCTCCGGGAGCCGGAGAGAGCGGCAACTCCGCAAAGGTGATGAAACAAGCTGTACAACACTGCGATTGTGTGCGCAGCTTGCCAACTGAGAGAAAACAGTACCTGACCACTCTCCTGCCTTTTCTATTCACATGAACATTCGATTGCAAGCTGTTTTGGACAACTTTCTTTCTCTTCTTGCAAAACACTCGGCAGACCTCCGTGCAGCCTCTAGAACACGATGGGAGATGTTTTCTGTGCTGGCACAGTTTCTCCTTGCCAGACAGAGTGGAAAAGCTTTTTGCTAAGATGTAGACGAGAAGAGAGGCTAAAGACGAAGGTACGGTGCTCTGCAGAGCTAAGTACCGCTCCCTGGCGTCTTTCGGCAGAAGGCGCACACCGCAGAGCACTGTGAGCGGCAGAATCGTCTTTGCGCGAAGAAGCAGCTTCTTCGTCTCCGGGAGCCGGAGAGAGCGGCAACTTCGCAAAGGTGATGAAACAAGCTGTACAACACTGCGATTGTGTGCGCAGCTTGCCAACTGAGAGAAAACAGTACCTGACCACTCTCCTGCCTTTTCTATTCACATGAACATTCGATTGCAAGCTGTTTTGGACAACTTTCTTTCTCTTCTTGCAAAACACTCGGCAGACCTCCGTGCAGCCTCTAGAACACGATGGGAGATGTTTTTTGTGCTGGCACAGTTTCTCCTTGCCAGACAAAGTGGAAAAGCTTTTTGCTAAGATGTAGACGAGAAGAGAGGCTAAAGACGAAGGTACGGTGCTCTGCAGAGCTAAGCACCGCTCCCGGGCCTCTTTCGGCAGAAGGCGCACACCGCAGAGCACTGTGAGCGGCAGAATCGTCTTTGCGCGAAGAAGCAGCTTCTTCGTCTCCGGGAGCCGGAGAGAGCGGCAACTTCGCAAAGGTGATGAAACAAGCTGTACAACACTGCGATTGTGTGCGCAGCTTGCCAACTGACAGAAAACAGTACCTGACCACTCTCCTGCCTTTTCTATTCACATGAACATTCGATTGCAAGCTGTTTTGGAAAACTTTCTTTCTCTTCTTGCAAAACACTCGGCAGACCTGCGTGCAGCCTCTAGAACACGATGGGAGATGTTTTTTGTGCTGGCACAGTTTCTCCTTGCCAGACAGAGTGGAAAAGCTTTTTGCTAAGATGTAGACGAGAAGAGAGGCTAAAGACGAAGGTACGGTGCTCTGCAGAGCTAAGCACCGCTCCCGGGCGTCTTTCGGCAGAAGGCGCACACCGCAGAGCACTGTGAGCGGCAGAATCGTCTTTGCGCGAAGAAGCAGCTTCTTCGTCTCCGGGAGCCGGAGAGAGCGGCAACTCCGCAAAGGTGATGAAACAAGCTGTACAACACTGCGATTGTGTGCGCAGCTTGCCAACTGAGAGAAAACAGTACCTGACCACTCTCCTGCCTTTTCTATTCACATGAACATTCGATTGCAAGCTGTTTTGGACAACTTTCTTTCTCTTCTTGCAAAACACTCGGCAGACCTCCGTGCAGCCTCTAGAACACGATGGGAGATGTTTTCTGTGCTGGCACAGTTTCTCCTTGCCAGACAGAGTGGAAAAGCTTTTTGCTAACATGTAGACGAAAAGAGAGGCTAAAGACGAAGGTACGGTGCTCTGCAGAGCTAAGCACCGCTCCCGGGGCTCTTTCGGCAGAAGACGCACACCGCAGAGCACTGTGAGCGGCAGAATCGTCTTTGCGCGAAGAAGCAGCTTCTTCGTCTCCGGGAGCCGGAGAGAGCGGCAACTTCGCAAAGGTGATGAAACAAGCTGTACAACACTGCGATTGTGTGCGCAGCTTGCCAACTGAGAGAAAACAGTACCTGACCACTCTCCTGCCTTTTCTATTCACATGAACATTCGATTGCAAGCTGTTTTGGAAAACTTTCTTTCTCTTCTTACAAAACACTCGGCAGACCTGCGTGCAGCCTCTAGAACACGATGGGAGATGTTTTTTGTGCTGGCACAGTTTCTCCTTGCCAGACAGAGTGGAAAAGCTTTTTGCTAAGATGTAGACGAGAAGAGAGGCTAAAGACGAAGGTACGGTGCTCTGCAGAGCTAAGCACCGCTCCCGGGCCTCTTTCGGCAGAAGGCGCACACCGCAGAGCACTGTGAGCGGCAGAATCGTCTTTGCGCGAAGAAGCAGCTTCTTCGTCTCCGGGAGCCGGAGAGAGCGGCAACTCCGCAAAGGTGATGAAACAAGCTGTACAACACTGCGATTGTGTGCGCAGCGTGCCAACTGAGAGAAAACAGTACCTGACCACTCTCCTGCCTTTTCTATTCACATGAACATTCGATTGCAAGCTGTTTTGGACAACTTTCTTTCTCTTCTTGCAAAACACTCGGCAGACCTGCGTGCAGCCTCTAGAACACGATGGGAGATGTTTTTTGTGCTGGCACAGTTTCTCCTTGCCAGACAGAGTGGAAAAGCTTTTTGCTAAGATGTAGACGAGAAGAGAGGCTAAAGACGAAGGTACGGTGCTCTGCAGAGCTAAGCACCGCTCCCGGGCCTCTTTCGGCAGAAGGCGCACACAGCAGAGCACTGTGAGCGGCAGAATCGTCTTTGCGCGAAGAAGCAGCTTCTTCGTCTCCGGGAGCCGGAGAGAGCGGCAACTTGGCAAAGGTGATGAAACAAGCTGTACAACACTGCGATTGTGTGCGCAGCTTGCCAACTGAGAGAAAACAGTACCTGACCACTCTCCTGCCTTTTCTATTCACATGAACATTCGATTGCAAGCTGTTTTGGACAACTTTCTTTCTCTTCTTGCAAAACACTCGGCAGACCTCCGTGGAGCCTCTAGAACACAATGGGAGATGTTTTCTGTGCTGGCAGAGTTTCTCCTTGCCAGACAGAGTGGAAAAGCTTTTTGCTAAGATGTAGACGAGAAGAGAGGCTAAAGAAGCACGTATGGTGCTTCTCAGAGCTAAGCATCGCTCCCGGACCTCTTTCGGCAGAAGGCGCACACCGCAGAGCACTGTGAGCGGCAGAATCGTCTTTGCGCGAAGAAGCAGCTTCTTCGTCTCCGGGAGCCGGAGAGAGCGGCAACTTGGCAAAGGTGATGAAACAAGCTGTACAACCCTGCGATTGTGTGCCCAGCTTGCCAAGTGAGAGAAAACAGTACCTGACCACTCTCCTGCCTTTTCTATTCACATGAACATTCGATTGGAAGCTGTTTTGGACAACTTTCTTTCTCTTCTTGCAAAACACTCGGCAGACCTGCGTGCAGCCTCTAGAACACGATGGGAGATGTTTTTTGTGCTGGCACAGTTTCTCCTTGCCAGACAGAGTGGAAAAGCTTTTTGCTAAGATGTAGACGAGAAGAGAGGCTAAAGACGAAGGTACGGTGCTCTGCAGAGCTAAGCACCGCTCCCGGGCCTCTTTCGGCAGAAGGCGCACACAGCAGAGCACTGTGAGCGGCAGAATCGTCTTTGCGCGAAGAAGCAGCTTCTTCGTCTCCGGGAGCCGGAGAGAGCGGCAACTTGGCAAAGGTGATGAAACAAGCTGTACAACACTGCGATTGTGTGCGCAGCTTGCCAACTGAGAGAAAACAGTACCTGACCACTCTCCTGCCTTTTCTATTCACATGAACATTCGATTGCAAGCTGTTTTGGACAACTTTCTTTCTCTTCTTGCAAAACACTCGGCAGACCTCCGTGGAGCCTCTAGAACACAATGGGAGATGTTTTCTGTGCTGGCAGAGTTTCTCCTTGCCAGACAGAGTGGAAAAGCTTTTTGCTAAGATGTAGACGAGAAGAGAGGCTAAAGAAGCACGTATGGTGCTTCTCAGAGCTAAGCATCGCTCCCGGACCTCTTTCGGCAGAAGGCGCACACCGCAGAGCACTGTGAGCGGCAGAATCGTCTTTGCGCGAAGAAGCAGCTTCTTCGTCTCCGGGAGCCGGAGAGAGCGGCAACTTGGCAAAGGTGATGAAACAAGCTGTACAACCCTGCGATTGTGTGCCCAGCTTGCCAAGTGAGAGAAAACAGTACCTGACCACTCTCCTGCCTTTTCTATTCACATGAACATTCGATTGGAAGCTGTTTTGGACAACTTTCTTTCTCTTCTTGCAAAACACTCGGCAGACCTCCGTGCAGCCTCTAGAACACGATGGGAGATGTTTTTTGTGCTGGCACAGTTTCTCCTTGCCAGACAGAGTGGAAAAGCTTTTTGCTAAGATGTAGACGAGAAGAGAGGCTAAAGACGAAGGTACGGTGCTCTGCAGAGCTAAGCACCGCTCCCGGGCCTCTTTCGGCAGAAGGCGCACACCGCAGAGCACTGTGAGCGGCAGAATCGTCTTTGCGCGAAGAAGCAGCTTCTTCGTCTCCGGGAGCCGGAGAGAGCGGCAACTTGGCAAAGGTGAAGAAACAAGCTGTACAACACTGCGATTGTGTGCGCAGCTTGCCAACTGAGAGAAAACAGTACCTGACCACTCTCCTGCCTTTTCTATTCACTTGAACATTCGATTGCAAGCTGTTTTGGACAACTTTCTTTCTCTTCTTGCAAAACACTCGGCAGACCTCCGTGCAGCCTCTAGAACACGATGGGAGATGTTTTCTGTGCTGGCACAGTGTCTCCTTGCCAGACAGAGTGGAAAAGCTTTTTGCTTAGATGTAGACGAGAAGAGAGGCTAAAGACGAAGGTACGGTGCTCTGCAGAGCTAAGCACCGCTCCCGGGCGTCTTTCGGCAGAAGGCGCACACCGCAGAGCACTGTGAGCGGCAGAATCGTCTTTGCGCGAAGAAGCAGCTTCTTCGTCTCCGGGAGCCGGAGAGAGCGGCAACTTGGCAAAGGTGATGAAACAAGCTGTACAACACTGCGATTGTGTGCGCAGCTTGCCAACTGAGAGAAAACAGTACCTGACCACTCTCCTGCTTTTTCTATTCACATGAACATTCGATTGCAAGCTGTTTTGGACAACTTTCTTTCTCTTCTTGCAAAACACTCGGCAGACCTGCGTGCAGCCTCTAGAACACGATGGGAGATGTTTTTTGTGCTGGCACAGTTTCTCCTTGCCAGACAGAGTGGAAAAGCTTTTTGCTAAGATGTAGACGAGAAGAGAGGCTAAAGACGAAGGTACGGTGCTCTGCAGAGCTAAGCACCGCTCCCGGACCTCTTTCGGCAGAAGGCGCACACCGCAGAGCACTGTGAGCGGCAGAATCGTCTTTGCGCGAAGAAGCAGCTTCTTCGTCTCCGGGAGCCGGAGAGAGCGGCAACTTCGCAAAGGTGATGAAACAAGCTGTACAACACTGCGATTGTGTGCGCAGCTTGCCAACTGAGAGAAAACAGTACCTGACCACTCTCCTGCCTTTTCTATTCACGTGAACATTCGATTGCAAGCTGTTTTGGACAACTTTCTTTCTCTTCTTGCAAAACACTCGGCAGACCTCCGTGCAGCCTCTAGAACACGATGGGAGATGTTTTCTGTGCTGGCACAGTTTCTTCTTGCCAGACAGAGTGGAAAAGCTTTTTGCTAAGATGTAGACGAGAAGAGAGGCTAAAAAAGCACGTATGGTTCTTCTCAGAGCTAAGCACCGCTCCCGGACCTCTTTCGGCAGAAGGCGCACACCGCAGAGCACTGTGAGCGGCAGAATCGTCTTTGCGCGAAGAAGCAGCTTCTTCGTCTCCGGGAGCCGGAGAGAGCGGCAACTTCGCAAAGGTGATGAAACAAGCTGTACAACACTGCGATTGTGTGCGCATCTTGCCAAGTGAGAGAAAACAGTACCTGACCACTCTCCTGCCTTTTCTATTCACTTGAACATTCGATTGCAAGCTGTTTTGGACAACTTTCTTTCTCTTCTTGCAAAACACTCGGCAGACCTCCGTGCAGCCTCTAGAACACGCAGGGAGATGTTTTCTGTGCTGGCACAGTTTCTCCTTGCCAGACAGAGTGGAAAAGCTTTTTGCTAAGATGTAGACGAGAAGAGAGGCTAAAGACGAAGGTACGGTGCTCTGCAGAGCTAAGCACCGCTCCCGGACCTCTTTCGGCAGAAGGCGCACACCGCAGAGCACTGTGAGCGGCAGAATCGTCTTTGCGCGAAGAAGCAGCTTCTTCGTCTCCGGGAGCCGGAGAGAGCGGCAGCTTCGCAAAGGTGATGAAACAAGCTGTACAACACTGCGATTGTGTGCGCAGCTTGCCAACTGAGAGAAAACAGTACCTGACCACTCTCCTGCCTTTTCTATTCACATGAACATTCGATTGCAAGCTGTTTTGGACAACTTTCTTTCTCTTCTTGCAAAACACTCGGCAGACCTGCGTGCAGCCTCTAGAACACGATGGGAGATGTTTTTTGTGCTGGCACAGTTTCTCCTTGCCAGACAGAGTGGAAAAGCTTTTTGCTAAGATGTAGACGAGAAGAGAGGCTAAAGACGAAGGTACGGTGCTCTGCAGAGCTAAGCACCGCTCCCGGGCCTCTTTCGGCAGAAGGCGCACACAGCAGAGCACTGTGAGCGGCAGAATCGTCTTTGCGCGAAGAAGCAGCTTCTTCGTCTCCGGGAGCCGGAGAGAGCGGCAACTTCGCAAAGGTGATGAAACAAGCTGTACAACACTGCGATTGTGTGCGCAGCTTGCCAACTGAGAGAAAACAGTACCTGACCACTCACTGCCTTTTCTATTCACATGAACATTCGATTGCAAGCTGTTTTGGACAACTTTCTTTCTCTTCTTGCAAAACACTCGGCAGACCTCCGTGCAGCCTCTAGAACACGATGGGAGATGTTTTCTGTGCTGGCACAGTTTCTCCTTGCCAGACAGAGTGGAAAAGCTTTTTGCTAAGATGTAGACGAGAAGAGAGGCTAAAGACGAAGGTACGGTGCTCTGCAGAGCTAAGCACCGCTCCCGGACGTCTTTCGGCAGAAGGCGCACACCGCAGAGCACTGTGAGCGGCAGAATCGTCTTTGCGCGAAGAAGCAGCTTCTTCGTCTCCGGGAGCCGGAGAGAGCGGCAGCTTCGCAAAGGTGATGAAACAAGCTGTACAACACTGCGATTGTGTGCGCAGCTTGCCAACTGAGAGAAAACAGTACCTGACCACTCTCCTGCCTTTTCTATTCACATGAACATTCGATTGCAAGCTGTTTTGGACAACTTTCTTTCTCTTCTTGCAAAACACTCGGCAGACCTGCGTGCAGCCTCTAGAACACGATGGGAGATGTTTTTTGTGCTGGCACAGTTTCTCCTTGCCAGACAGAGTGGAAAAGCTTTTTGCTAAGATGTAGACGAGAAGAGAGGCTAAAGACGAAGGTACGGTGCTCTGCAGAGCTAAGCACCGCTCCCGGGCGTCTTTCGGCAGAAGGCGCACACCGCAGAGCACTGTGAGCGGCAGAATCGTCTTTGCGCGAAGAAACAGCTTCTTCGTCTCCGGGAGCCGGAGAGAGCGGCAACTTGGCAAAGGTGATGAAACAAGCTGTACAACACTGCGATTGTGTGCGCAGCTTGCCAACTGAGAGAAAACAGTACCTGACCACTCTCCTGCCTTTTCTATTCACATGAACATTCGATTGCAAGCTGTTTTGGACAACTTTCTTTCTCTTCTTGCAAAACACTCGGCAGACCTCCGTGCAGCCTCTAGAACACGATGGGAGATGTTTTCTGTGCTGGCACAGTTTCTCCTTGCCAGACAGAGTGGAAAAGCTTTTTGCTAAGATGTAGACGAGAAGAGAGGCTAAAGACGAAGGTACGGTGCTCTGCAGAGCTAAGCACCGCTCCCGGACCTCTTTCGGCAGAAGGCGCACACCGCAGAGCACTGTGAGCGGCAGAATCGTCTTTGCGCGAAGAAGCAGCTTCTTCGTCTCCGGGAGCCGGAGAGAGCGGCAACTTCGCAAAGGTGATGAAACAAGCTGTACAACACTGCGATTGTGTGCGCAGCTTGCCAACTGAGAGAAAACAGTACCTGACCACTCTCCTGCCTTTTCTATTCACATGAACATTCGATTGCAAGCTGTTTTGGACAACTTTCTTTCTCTTCTTGCAAAACACTCGGCAGACCTGCGTGCAGCCTCTAGAACACGATGGGAGATGTTTTTTGTGCTGGCACAGTTTCTCCTTGCCAGACAGAGTGGAAAAGCTTTTTGCTAAGATGTAGACGTGAAGAGAGGCTAAAGACGAAGGTACGGTGCTCTGCAGAGCTAAGCACCGCTCCCGGACGTCTTTCGGCAGAAGGCGCACACCGCAGAGCACTGTGAGCGGCAGAATCGTCTTTGCGCCAAGAAGCAGCTTCTTCGTCTCCGGGAGCCGGAGAGAGCGGCAACTTCGCAAAGGTGATGAAACAAGCTGTACAACACTGCGATTGTGTGCGCAGCTTGCCAACTGAGAGAAAACAGTACCTGACCACTCTCCTGCCTTTTCTATTCACATGAACATTCGATTTCAAGCTGTTTTGGACAACTTTCTTTCTCTTCTTGCAAAACACTCAGCAGACCTCCGTGCAGCCTCTAGAACACGATGGGAGATGTTTTCTGTGCTGGCACAGTTTCTCCTTGCCAGACAGAGTGGAAAAGCTTTTTGCTAAGATGTAGACGAGAAGAGAGGCTAAAGACGAAGGTACGGTGCTCTGCAGAGCTAAGCACCGCTCCCGGGCGTCTTTCGGCAGAAGGCGCACACCGCAGAGCACTGTGAGCGGCAGAATCGTCTTTGCGCGAAGAAGCAGCTTCTTCGTCTCCGGGAGCCGGAGAGAGCGGCAACTTCGCAAAGGTGATGAAACAAGCTGTACAACACTGCGATTGTGTGCGCAGCTTGCCAAGTGAGAGAAAACAGTACCTGACCACTCTCCTGCCTTTTCTATTCACATGAACATTCGATTGCAAGCTGTTTTGGACAACTTTCTTTCTCTTCTTGCAAAACACTCGGCAGACCTGCGTGCAGCCTCCAGAACACGATGGGAGATGTTTTTTGTGCTGGCACAGTTTCTCCTTGCCAGACAGAGTGGAAAAGCTTTTTGCTAAGATGTAGACGAGAAGAGAGGCTAAAGACGAAGGTACGGTGCTCTGCAGAGCTAAGCACCGCTCCCGGGCGTCTTTCGGCAGAAGGCGCACACCGCAGAGCACTGTGAGCGGCAGAATCGTCTTTGCGCGAAGAAGCAGCTTCTTCGTCTCCGGGAGCCGGAGAGAGCGGCAACTTGGCAAAGGTGATGAAACAAGCTGTACAACACTGCGATTGTGTGCGCAGCTTGCCAACTGAGAGAAAACAGTACCTGACCACTCTCCTGCCTTTTCTATTCACATGAACATTCGATTGCAAGCTGTTTTGGACAACTTTCTTTCTCTTCTTGCAAAACACTCGGCAGACCTCCGTGCAGCCTCTAGAAGACGATGGGAGATGTTTTCTGTGCTGGCACAGTTTCTCCTTGCCAGACAGAGTGGAAAAGCTTTTTGCTAAGATGTAGACGAGAAAAGAGGCTAAAGACGAAGGTACGGTGCTCTGCAGTGCTAAGCACCGCTCCCGGACCTCTTTCGGCAGAAGGCGCACACCGCAGAGCACTGGGAGCAGCAGAATCGTCTTTGCGCGAAGAAGCAGCTTCTTCGTCTCCGGGAGCCGGAGAGAGCGGCAACTTCGCAAAGGTGAAGAAACAAGCTGTACAACACTGCGATTGTGTGCGCAGCTTGCCAAGTGAGAGAAAACAGTACCTGACCACTCTCCTGCCTTTTCTATTCACATGAACATTCGATTGCAAGCTGTTTTGGACAACTTTCTTTCTCTTCTTGCAAAACACTCGGCAGACCTCCGTGCAGCCTCTAGAACACGATGGGAGATGTTTTCTGGGCTGGCACAGTTTCTCCTTGCCAGACAGAGTGGAAAAGCTTTTTGCTAAGATGTAGATGAGAAGAGAGGCTAAAGACGAAGGTACGGTGCTCTGCAGAGCTAAGCACAGCTCCCGGACCTCATTCGGCAGAAGGCGCACACCGCAGAGCACTGTGAGCGGCAGAATCGTCTTTGCGCGAAGAAGCAGCTTCTTCGTCTCCGGGAGCCGGAGAGAGCGGCAACTTGGCAAAGGTGATGAAACAAGCTGTACAACACTGCGATTGTGTGCGCAGCTTGCCAACTGAGAGAAAACAGTACCTGACCACTCTCCTGCCTTTTCTATTCACATGAACATTCGATTGCAAGCTGTTTTGGACAACTTTCTTTCTCTTCTTGCAAAACACTCGGCAGACCTCCGTGGAGCCTCTAGAACACAATGGGAGATGTTTTCTGTGCTGGCACAGTTTCTCCTTGCCAGACAGAGTGGAAAAGCTTTTTGCTAAGATGTAGACGAGAAGAGAGTCTAAAGAAGCACGTATGGTGCTTCTCAGAGCTAAGCATCGCTCCCGGACCTCTTTCGGCAGAAGGCGCACACCGCAGAGCACTGTGAGCGGCAGAATCGTCTTTGCGCGAAGAAGCAGCTTCTTCGTCTCCGGGAGCCGGAGAGAGCGGCAACTTGGCAAAGGTGATGAAACAAGCTGTACAACCCTGCGATTGTGTGCGCAGCTTGCCAAGTGAGAGAAAACAGTACCTGACCACTCTCCTGCCTTTTCTATTCACATGAACATTCGATTGGAAGCTGTTTTGGACAACTTTCTTTCTCTTCTTGCAAAACACTCGGCAGACCTCCGTGCAGCCTCTAGAACACGATGGGAGATGTTTTCTGTGCTGGCACAGAATCTCCTTGCCAGACAGAGTGGAAAAGCTTTTTGCTAAGATGTAGACGAGAAGAGAGGCTAAAGAAGCACGTATGGTGTTTCTCAGAGCTAAGCACAGCTCCCGGGGCTCTTTCGGCAGAAGGCGCACACCGCAGAGCACTGTGAGCGGCAGAATCGTCTTTGCGCGAAGAAGCAGCTTCTTCGTCTCCGGGAGCCGCAGAGAGCGGCAACTTCGCAAAGGTGATGAAACAAGCTGTACAACACTGCGATTGTGTGCGCAGCTTGCCAACTGAGAGAAAACAGTACCTGACCACTCACCTGCCTTTTCTATTCACATGAACATTCGATTGCAAGCTGTTTTGGACAACTTTCTTTCTCTTCTTGCAAAACACTCGGCAGACCTCCGTGGAGCCTCTAGAACACAATGGGAGATGTTTTTTGTGCTGGCACAGTTTCTCCTTGCCAGACAGAGTGGAAAAGCTTTTTGCTAAGATGTAGACGAGAAGAGAGGCTAAAGAAGCACGTATGGTGCTTCTCAGAGCTAAGCATCGCTCCCGGACCTCTTTCGGCAGAAGGCGCACACCGCAGAGCACTGTGAGCGGCAGAATCGTCTTTGCGCGAAGAAGCAGCTTCTTCGTCTCCGGGAGCCGGAGAGAGCGGCAACTTGGCAAAGGTGATGAAACAAGCTGTACAACCCTGCGATTGTGTGCGCAGCTTGCCAACTGAGAGAAAACAGTACCTGACCACTCTCCTGCCTTTTCTATTCACATGAACATTCGATTGCAAGCTGTTTTGGACAACTTTCTTTCTCTTCTTGCAAAACACTCGGCAGACCTCCGTGCAGCCTCTAGAACACGATGGGAGATGTTTTCTGTGCTGGCACAGTTTCTCCTTGCCAGACAGAGTGGAAAAGCTTTTTGCTAAGATGTAGACGAGAAGAGAGGCTAAAGACGAAGGTACGGTGCTCTGCAGAGCTAAGCACCTCTCCCTGGCGTCTTTCGGCAGAAGGCGCACACCGCAGAGCACTGTGAGCGGCAGAATCGTCTTTGCGCGAAGAAGCAGCTTCTTCGTCTCCGGGAGCCGGAGAGAGCGGCAGCTTCGCAAAGGTGATGAAACAAGCTGTACAACACTGCGATTGTGTGCGCAGCTTGCCAACTGAGAGAAAACAGTACCTGACCACTCTCCTGCCTTTTCTATTCACATGAACATTCGATTGCAAGCTGTTTTGGACAACTTTCTTTCTCTTCTTGCAAAACACTCGGCAGACCTCCGTGCAGCCTCTAGAAGACGATGGGAGATGTTTTTTGTGCTGGCACAGTTTCTCCTTGCCAGACAGAGTGGAAAAGCTTTTTGCTAAGATGTAGACGAGAAGAGAGGCTAAAGACGAAGGTACGGTGCTCTGCAGAGCTAAGCACCGCTCCCGGGCGTCTTTCGGCAGAAGGCGCACACCGCAGAGCACTGTGAGCGGCAGAATCGTCTTTGCGCGAAGAAGCAGCTTCTTCGTCTCCGGGAGCCGGAGAGAGCGGCAGCTTCGCAAAGGTGATGAAACAAGCTGTACAACACTGCGATTGTGTGCGCAGCTTGCCAACTGAGAGAAAACAGTACCTGACCACTCTCCTGCCTTTTCTATTCACATGAACATTCGATTGCAAGCTGTTTTGGACAACTTTCTTTCTCTTCTTGCAAAACACTCGGCAGACCTCCGTGCAGCCTCTAGAAGACGATGGGAGATGTTTTTTGTGCTGGCACAGTTTCTCCTTGCCAGACAGAGTGGAAAAGCTTTTTGCTAAGATGTAGACGAGAAGAGAGGCTAAAGACGAAGGTACGGTGCTCTGCAGAGCTAAGCACCGCTCCCGGGCGTCTTTCGGCAGAAGGCGCACACCGCAGAGCACTGTGAGCGGCAGAATCGTCTTTGCGCGAAGAAACAGCTTCTTCGTCTCCGGGAGCCGGAGAGAGCGGCAACTTGGCAAAGGTGATGAAACAAGCTGTACAACACTGCGATTGTGTGCGCAGCTTGCCAACTGAGAGAAAACAGTACCTGACCACTCTCCTGCCTTTTCTATTCACATGAACATTCGATTGCAAGCTGTTTTGGACAACTTTCTTTCTCTTCTTGCAAAACACTCGGCAGACCTCCGTGCAGCCTCTAGAACACGATGGGAGATGTTTTCTGTGCTGGCACAGTTTCTCCTTGCCAGACAGAGTGGAAAAGCTTTTTGCTAAGATGTAGACGAGAAGAGAGGCTAAAGACGAAGGTACGGTGCTCTGCAGAGCTAAGCACCGCTCCCGGACCTCTTTCGGCAGAAGGCGCACACCGCAGAGCACTGTGAGCGGCAGAATCGTCTTTGCGCGAAGAAGCAGCTTCTTCGTCTCCGGGAGCCGGAGAGAGCGGCAACTTCGCAAAGGTGATGAAACAAGCTGTACAACACTGCGATTGTGTGCGCAGCTTGCCAACTGAGAGAAAACAGTACCTGACCACTCTCCTGCCTTTTCTATTCACATGAACATTCGATTGCAAGCTGTTTTGGACAACTTTCTTTCTCTTCTTGCAAAACACTCGGCAGACCTCCGTGCAGCCTCTAGAACACGATGGGAGATGTTTTCTGTGCTGGCACAGTTTCTCCTTGCCAGACAGAGTGGAAAAGCTTTTTGCTAAGATGTAGACGAGAAGAGAGGCTAAAGACGAAGGTACGGTGCTCTGCAGAGCTAAGCACCGCTCCCGGACCTCTTTCGGCAAAAGGCGCACACCGCAGAGCACTGTGAGCGGCAGAATCGTCTTTGCGCGAAGAAGCAGCTTCTTCGTCTCCGGGAGCCGGAGAGAGCGGCAACTTCGCAAAGGTGATGAAACAAGCTGTACAACACTGCGATTGTGTGCGCAGCTTGCCAACTGAGAGAAAACAGTACCTGACCACTCTCCTGCCTTTTCTATTCACATGAACATTCGATTGCAAGCTGTTTTGGACATCTTTCTTTCTCTTCTTGCAAAACACTCGGCAGACCTCCGTGCAGCCTCTAGAACACGATGGGAGATGTTTTCTGTGCTGGCACAGTTTCTCCTTGCCAGACAGAGTGGAAAAGCTTTTTGCTAAGATGTAGACGAGAAGAGAGGCTAAAGACGAAGGTACGGTGCTCTGCAGAGCTAAGCACCGCTCCCGGACGTCTTTCGGCAGAAGGCGCACACCGCAGAGCACTGTGAGCGGCAGAATCGTCTTTGCGCGAAGAAGCAGCTTCTTCGTCTCCGGGAGCCGGAGAGAGCGGCAGCTTCGCAAAGGTGATGAAACAAGCTGTACAACACTGCGATTGTGTGCGCAGCTTGCCAAGTGAGAGAAAACCGTACCTGACCACTCTCCTGCCTTTTCTATTCACATGAACATTCGATTGCAAGCTGTTTTGGACAACTTTCTTTCTCTTCTTGCAAAACACTCGGCAGACCTCCGTGCAGCCTCTAGAACACGATGGGAGATGTTTTTTGTGCTGGCACAGTTTCTCCTTGCCAGACAGAGTGGAAAAGCTTTTTGCTAAGATGTAGACGAGAAGAGAGGCTAAAGACGAAGGTACGGTGCTCTGCAGAGCTAAGCACCGCTCCCGGGCCTCTTTCGGCAGAAGGCGCACACAGCAGAGCACTGTGAGCGGCAGAATCGTCTTTGCGCGAAGAAGCAGCTTCTTCGTCTCCGGGAGCCGCAGAGAGCGGCAACTTCGCAAAGGTGATGAAACAAGCTGTACAACACTGCGATTGTGTGCGCAGCTTGCCAACTGAGAGAAAACAGTACCTGACCACTCACCTGCCTTTTCTATTCACATGAACATTCGATTGCAAGCTGTTTTGGACAACTTTCTTTCTCTTCTTGCAAAACACTCGGCAGACCTCCGTGGAGCCTCTAGAACACAATGGGAGATGTTTTTTGTGCTGGCACAGTTTCTCCTTGCCAGACAGAGTGGAAAAGCTTTTTGCTAAGATGTAGACGAGAAGAGAGGCTAAAGAAGCACGTATGGTGCTTCTCAGAGCTAAGCATCGCTCCCGGACCTCTTTCGGCAGAAGGCGCACACCGCAGAGCACTGTGAGCGGCAGAATCGTCTTTGCGCGAAGAAGCAGCTTCTTCGTCTCCGGGAGCCGGAGAGAGCGGCAGCTTCGCAAAGGTGATGAAACAAGCTGTACAACACTGCGATTGTGTGCGCAGCTTGCCAACTGAGAGAAAACAGTACCTGACCACTCTCCTGCCTTTTCTATTCACATGAACATTCGATTGCAAGCTGTTTTGGACAACTTTCTTTCTCTTCTTGCAAAACACTCGGCAGACCTGCGTGCAGCCTCTAGAACACGATGGGAGATGTTTTTTGTGCTGGCACAGTTTCTCCTTGCCAGACAGAGTGGAAAAGCTTTTTGCTAAGATGTAGACGAGAAGAGAGGCTAAAGACGAAGGTACGGTGCTCTGCAGAGCTAAGCACCGCTCCCGGGCGTCTTTCGGCAGAAGGCGCACACCGCAGAGCACTGTGAGCGGCAGAATCGTCTTTGCGCGAAGAAACAGCTTCTTCGTCTCCGGGAGCCGGAGAGAGCGGCAACTTGGCAAAGGTGATGAAACAAGCTGTACAACACTGCGATTGTGTGCGCAGCTTGCCAACTGAGAGAAAACAGTACCTGACCACTCTCCTGCCTTTTCTATTCACATGAACATTCGATTGCAAGCTGTTTTGGACAACTTTCTTTCTCTTCTTGCAAAACACTCGGCAGACCTCCGTGCAGCCTCTAGAACACGATGGGAGATGTTTTCTGTGCTGGCACAGTTTCTCCTTGCCAGACAGAGTGGAAAAGCTTTTTGCTAAGATGTAGACGAGAAGAGAGGCTAAAGACGAAGGTACGGTGCTCTGCAGAGCTAAGCACCGCTCCCGGACGTCTTTCGGCAGAAGGCGCACACCGCAGAGCACTGTGAGCGGCAGAATCGTCTTTGCGCGAAGAAGCAGCTTCTTCGTCTCCGGGAGCCGGAGAGAGCGGCAACTTCGCAAAGGTGATGAAACAAGCTGTACAACACTGCGATTGTGTGCGCAGCTTGCCAAGTGAGAGAAAACAGTACCTGACCACTCTCCTGCCTTTTCTATTCACATGAACATTCGATTGCAAGCTGTTTTGGACAACTTTCTTTCTCTTCTTGCAAAACACTCGGCAGACCTCCGTGCAGCCTCTAGAACACGATGGGAGATGTTTTCTGTGCTGGCACAGTTTCTCCTTGCCAGACAGAGTGGAAAAGCTTTTTGCTAAGATGTAGACGAGAAGAGAGGCTAAAGACGAAGGTACGGTGCTCTGCAGAGCTAAGCACCGCTCCCGGACCTCTTTCGGCAGAAGGCGCACACCGCAGAGCACTGTGAGCGGCAGAATCGTCTTTGCGCGAAGAAGCAGCTTCTTCGTCTCCGGGAGCCGGAGAGAGCGGCAACTTCGCAAAGGTGATGAAACAAGCTGTACAACACTGCGATTGTGTGCGCAGCTTGCCAAGTGAGAGAAAACAGTACCTGACCACTCTCCTGCCTTTTCTATTCACATGAACATTCGATTGCAAGCTGTTTTGGACAACTTTCTTTCTCTTCTTGCAAAACACTCGGCAGACCTCCGTGCAGCCTCTAGAACACGATGGGAGATGTTTTCTGTGCTGGCACAGTTTCTCCTTGCCAGACAGAGTGGAAAAGCTTTTTGCTAAGATGTAGACGAGAAGAGAGGCTAAAGACGAAGGTACGGTGCTCTGCAGAGCTAAGCACCGCTCCCGGACGTCTTTCGGCAGAAGGCGCACACCGCAGAGCACTGTGAGCGGCAGAATCGTCTTTGCGCGAAGAAGCAGCTTCTTCGTCTCCGGGAGCCGGAGAGAGCGGCAGCTTCGCAAAGGTGATGAAACAAGCTGTACAACACTGCGATTGTGTGCGCAGCTTGCCAAGTGAGAGAAAACCGTACCTGACCACTCTCCTGCCTTTTCTATTCACATGAACATTCGATTGCAAGCTGTTTTGGACAACTTTCTTTCTCTTCTTGCAAAACACTCGGCAGACCTCCGTGCAGCCTCTAGAACACGATGGGAGATGTTTTTTGTGCTGGCACAGTTTCTCCTTGCCAGACAGAGTGGAAAAGCTTTTTGCTAAGATGTAGACGAGAAGAGAGGCTAAAGACGAAGGTACGGTGCTCTGCAGAGCTAAGCACCGCTCCCGGGCCTCTTTCGGCAGAAGGCGCACACAGCAGAGCACTGTGAGCGGCAGAATCGTCTTTGCGCGAAGAAGCAGCTTCTTCGTCTCCGGGAGCCGCAGAGAGCGGCAACTTCGCAAAGGTGATGAAACAAGCTGTACAACACTGCGATTGTGTGCGCAGCTTGCCAACTGAGAGAAAACAGTACCTGACCACTCACCTGCCTTTTCTATTCACATGAACATTCGATTGCAAGCTGTTTTGGACAACTTTCTTTCTCTTCTTGCAAAACACTCGGCAGACCTCCGTGGAGCCTCTAGAACACAATGGGAGATGTTTTTTGTGCTGGCACAGTTTCTCCTTGCCAGACAGAGTGGAAAAGCTTTTTGCTAAGATGTAGACGAGAAGAGAGGCTAAAGAAGCACGTATGGTGCTTCTCAGAGCTAAGCATCGCTCCCGGACCTCTTTCGGCAGAAGGCGCACACCGCAGAGCACTGTGAGCGGCAGAATCGTCTTTGCGCGAAGAAGCAGCTTCTTCGTCTCCGGGAGCCGGAGAGAGCGGCAACTTGGCAAAGGTGATGAAACAAGCTGTACAACCCTGCGATTGTGTGCGCAGCTTGCCAACTGAGAGAAAACAGTACCTGACTACTCTCCTGCCTTTTCTATTCACATGAACATTCGATTGCAAGCTGTTTTGGACAACTTTCTTTCTCTTCTTGCAAAACACTCGGCAGACCTCCGTGCAGCCTCTAGAACACGATGGGAGATGTTTTCTGTGCTGGCACAGTTTCTCCTTGCCAGACAGAGTGGAAAAGCTTTTTGCTAAGATGTAGACGAGAAGAGAGGCTAAAGACGAAGGTACGGTGCTCTGCAGAGCTAAGCACCGCTCCCGGACGTCTTTCGGCAGAAGGCGCACACCGCAGAGCACTGTGAGCGGCAGAATCGTCTTTGCGCGAAGAAGCAGCTTCTTCGTCTCCGGGAGCCGGAGAGAGCGGCAGCTTCGCAAAGGTGATGAAACAAGCTGTACAACACTGCGATTGTGTGCGCAGCTTGCCAACTGAGAGAAAACAGTACCTGACCACTCTCCTGCCTTTTCTATTCACATGAACATTCGATTGCAAGCTGTTTTGGACAACTTTCTTTCTCTTCTTGCAAAACACTCGGCAGACCTCCGTGCAGCCTCTAGAACACGATGGGAGATGTTTTTTGTGCTGGCACAGTTTCTCCTTGCCAGACAGAGTGGAAAAGCTTTTTGCTAAGATGTAGACGAGAAGAGAGGCTAAAGACGAAGGTACGGTGCTCTGCAGAGCTAAGCACCGCTCCCGGGCGTCTTTCGGCAGAAGGCGCACACCGCAGAGCACTGTGAGCGGCAGAATCGTCTTTGCGCGAAGAAACAGCTTCTTCGTCTCCGGGAGCCGGAGAGAGCGGCAACTTGGCAAAGGTGATGAAACAAGCTGTACAACACTGCGATTGTGTGCGCAGCTTGCCAACTGAGAGAAAACAGTACCTGACCACTCTCCTGCCTTTTCTATTCACATGAACATTCGATTGCAAGCTGTTTTGGACAACTTTCTTTCTCTTCTTGCAAAACACTCGGCAGACCTCCGTGCAGCCTCTAGAACACGATGGGAGATGTTTTCTGTGCTGGCACAGTTTCTCCTTGCCAGACAGAGTGGAAAAGCTTTTTGCTAAGATGTAGACGAGAAGAGAGGCTAAAGACGAAGGTACGGTGCTCTGCAGAGCTAAGCACCGCTCCCGGACCTCTTTCGGCAGAAGGCGCACACCGCAGAGCACTGTGAGCGGCAGAATCGTCTTTGCGCGAAGAAGCAGCTTCTTCGTCTCCGGGAGCCGGAGAGAGCGGCAACTTCGCAAAGGTGATGAAACAAGCTGTACAACACTGCGATTGTGTGCGCAGCTTGCCAACTGAGAGAAAACAGTACCTGACCACTCTCCTGCCTTTTCTATTCACATGAACATTCGATTGCAAGCTGTTTTGGACAACTTTCTTTCTCTTCTTGCAAAACACTCGGCAGACCTGCGTGCAGCCTCTAGAACACGATGGGAGATGTTTTTTGTGCTGGCACAGTTTCTCCTTGCCAGACAGAGTGGAAAAGCTTTTTGCTAAGATGTAGACGTGAAGAGAGGCTAAAGACGAAGGTACGGTGCTCTGCAGAGCTAAGCACCGCTCCCGGACGTCTTTCGGCAGAAGGCGCACACCGCAGAGCACTGTGAGCGGCAGAATCGTCTTTGCGCCAAGAAGCAGCTTCTTCGTCTCCGGGAGCCGGAGAGAGCGGCAACTTCGCAAAGGTGATGAAACAAGCTGTACAACACTGCGATTGTGTGCGCAGCTTGCCAACTGAGAGAAAACAGTACCTGACCACTCTCCTGCCTTTTCTATTCACATGAACATTCGATTTCAAGCTGTTTTGGACAACTTTCTTTCTCTTCTTGCAAAACACTCAGCAGACCTCCGTGCAGCCTCTAGAACACGATGGGAGATGTTTTCTGTGCTGGCACAGTTTCTCCTTGCCAGACAGAGTGGAAAAGCTTTTTGCTAAGATGTAGACGAGAAGAGAGGCTAAAGACGAAGGTACGGTGCTCTGCAGAGCTAAGCACCGCTCCCGGGCGTCTTTCGGCAGAAGGCGCACACCGCAGAGCACTGTGAGCGGCAGAATCGTCTTTGCGCGAAGAAGCAGCTTCTTCGTCTCCGGGAGCCGGAGAGAGCGGCAACTTCGCAAAGGTGATGAAACAAGCTGTACAACACTGCGATTGTGTGCGCAGCTTGCCAACTGAGAGAAAACAGTACCTGACCACTCTCCTGCCTTTTCTATTCACATGAACATTCGATTGCAAGCTGTTTTGGACAACTTTCTTTCTCTTCTTGCAAAACACTCGGCAGACCTGCGTGCAGCCTCCAGAACACGATGGGAGATGTTTTTTGTGCTGGCACAGTTTCTCCTTGCCAGACAGAGTGGAAAAGCTTTTTGCTAAGATGTAGACGAGAAGAGAGGCTAAAGACGAAGGTACGGTGCTCTGCAGAGCTAAGCACCGCTCCCGGGCGTCTTTCGGCAGAAGGCGCACACCGCAGAGCACTGTGAGCGGCAGAATCGTCTTTGCGCGAAGAAGCAGCTTCTTCGTCTCCGGGAGCCGGAGAGAGCGGCAACTTGGCAAAGGTGATGAAACAAGCTGTACAACACTGCGATTGTGTGCGCAGCTTGCCAACTGAGAGAAAACAGTACCTGACCACTCTCCTGCCTTTTCTATTCACATGAACATTCGATTGCAAGCTGTTTTGGACAACTTTCTTTCTCTTCTTGCAAAACACTCGGCAGACCTCCGTGCAGCCTCTAGAAGACGATGGGAGATGTTTTCTGTGCTGGCACAGTTTCTCCTTGCCAGACAGAGTGGAAAAGCTTTTTGCTAAGATGTAGACGAGAAAAGAGGCTAAAGACGAAGGTACGGTGCTCTGCAGTGCTAAGCACCGCTCCCGGACCTCTTTCGGCAGAAGGCGCACACCGCAGAGCACTGGGAGCAGCAGAATCGTCTTTGCGCGAAGAAGCAGCTTCTTCGTCTCCGGGAGCCGGAGAGAGCGGCAACTTCGCAAAGGTGAAGAAACAAGCTGTACAACACTGCGATTGTGTGCGCAGCTTGCCAAGTGAGAGAAAACAGTACCTGACCACTCTCCTGCCTTTTCTATTCACATGAACATTCGATTGCAAGCTGTTTTGGACAACTTTCTTTCTCTTCTTGCAAAACACTCGGCAGACCTCCGTGCAGCCTCTAGAACACGATGGGAGATGTTTTCTGGGCTGGCACAGTTTCTCCTTGCCAGACAGAGTGGAAAAGCTTTTTGCTAAGATGTAGATGAGAAGAGAGGCTAAAGACGAAGGTACGGTGCTCTGCAGAGCTAAGCACAGCTCCCGGACCTCATTCGGCAGAAGGCGCACACCGCAGAGCACTGTGAGCGGCAGAATCGTCTTTGCGCGAAGAAGCAGCTTCTTCGTCTCCGGGAGCCGGAGAGAGCGGCAACTTGGCAAAGGTGATGAAACAAGCTGTACAACACTGCGATTGTGTGCGCAGCTTGCCAACTGAGAGAAAACAGTACCTGACCACTCTCCTGCCTTTTCTATTCACATGAACATTCGATTGCAAGCTGTTTTGGACAACTTTCTTTCTCTTCTTGCAAAACACTCGGCAGACCTCCGTGGAGCCTCTAGAACACAATGGGAGATGTTTTCTGTGCTGGCACAGTTTCTCCTTGCCAGACAGAGTGGAAAAGCTTTTTGCTAAGATGTAGACGAGAAGAGAGTCTAAAGAAGCACGTATGGTGCTTCTCAGAGCTAAGCATCGCTCCCGGACCTCTTTCGGCAGAAGGCGCACACCGCAGAGCACTGTGAGCGGCAGAATCGTCTTTGCGCGAAGAAGCAGCTTCTTCGTCTCCGGGAGCCGGAGAGAGCGGCAACTTGGCAAAGGTGATGAAACAAGCTGTACAACCCTGCGATTGTGTGCGCAGCTTGCCAAGTGAGAGAAAACAGTACCTGACCACTCTCCTGCCTTTTCTATTCACATGAACATTCGATTGGAAGCTGTTTTGGACAACTTTCTTTCTCTTCTTGCAAAACACTCGGCAGACCTCCGTGCAGCCTCTAGAACACGATGGGAGATGTTTTCTGTGCTGGCACAGAATCTCCTTGCCAGACAGAGTGGAAAAGCTTTTTGCTAAGATGTAGACGAGAAGAGAGGCTAAAGAAGCACGTATGGTGTTTCTCAGAGCTAAGCACAGCTCCCGGGGCTCTTTCGGCAGAAGGCGCACACCGCAGAGCACTGTGAGCGGCAGAATCGTCTTTGCGCGAAGAAGCAGCTTCTTCGTCTCCGGGAGCCGGAGAGAGCGGCAACTTCGCAAAGGTGATGAAACAAGCTGTACAACACAGCGATTGTGTTTGCAGCGTGCCAACTGAGAGTAAACAGTACCTGACCACTCTCCTGCCTTTTCTATTCTCATGAACATTCGATTGCAAGCAGTTTTGGACAACTTTCTTTCTCTTCTTGCTAAACACTCAGCAGACCTCCGTGCAGCCTCTAGAACACGATGGGAGATGTTTTCTGTGCTGGCACAGTTTCTCCTTGCCAGACAGAGTGGAAAAGCTTTTTGCTAAGATGTAGACGAGAAGAGAGGCTAAAGAAGCACGTATGGTGCTTCTCAGAGCTAAGCACCGCTCCCGGACCTCTTTCGGCAGAAGGCGCACACCGCAGAGCACTGTGAGCGGCAGAATCGTCTTTGCGCGAAGAAGCAGCTTCTTCGTCTCCGGGAGCCGGAGAGAGCGGCAACTTGGCAAAGGTGATGAAACAAGCTGTACAACACTGCGATTGTGTGCGCAGCTTGCCAACTGAGAGAAAACAGTACCTGACCACTCTCCTGCCTTTTCTATTCACATGAACATTCGATTGCAAGCTGTTTTGGACAACTTTCTTTCTCTTCTTGCAAAACACTCGGCAGACCTCCGTGCAGCCTCTAGAACACGATGGGAGATGTTTTCTGTGCTGGCACAGTTTCTCCTTGCCAGACAGAGTGGAAAAGCTTTTTGCTAAGATGTAGACGAGAAGAGAGGCTAAAGAAGCACGTATGGTGCTTCTCAGAGCTAAGCACCGCTCCCGGACCTCTTTCGGCAGAAGGCGCACACCGCAGAGCACTGTGAGCGGCAGAATCGTCTTTGCGCGAAGAAGCAGCTTCTTCGTCTCCGGGAGCCGGAGAGAGCGGCAACTTCGCAAAGGTGATGAAACAAGCTGTACAACACTGCGATTGTGTGCGCAGCTTGCCAACTGAGAGAAAACAGTACCTGACCACTCTCCTGCCTTTTCTATTCACATGAACATTCGATTGGAAGCTGTTTTGGACAACTTTCTTTCTCTTCTTGCAAAACACTCGGCAGACCTCCGTGCAGCCTCTAGAACACGATGGGAGATGTTTTCTGTGCTGGCACAGTTTCTCCTTGCCAGACAGAGTGGAAAAGCTTTTTGCTAAGATGTAGACGAGAAGAGAGGCTAAAGAAGCACGTATGGTGCTTCTCAGAGCTAAGCACCGCTCCCGGACCTCTTTCGGCAGAAGGCGCACACCGCAGAGCACTGTGAGCGGCAGAATCGTCTTTGCGCGAAGAAGCAGCTTCTTCGTCTCCGGGAGCCGGAGAGAGCGGCAACTTCGCAAAGGTGATGAAACAAGCTGTACAACACTGCGATTGTGTGCGCAGCTTGCCAACTGAGAGAAAACAGTACCTGACCACTCTCCTGCCTTTTCTATTCACATGAACATTCGATTGCAAGCTGTTTTGGACAACTTTCTTTCTCTTCTTGCAAAACACTCGGCAGACCTCCGTGCAGCCTCTAGAATACAATGGGAGATGTTTTCTGTGCTGGCACAGTTTCTCCTTGCCAGACAGAGTGGAAAAGCTTTTTGCTAAGATGTAGACGAGAAGAGAGGCTAAAGAAGCACGTATGGTGCTTCTCAGAGCTAAGCATCGCTCCCGGACCTCTTTCGGCAGAAGGCGCACACCGCAGAGCACTGTGAGCGGCAGAATCGTCTTTGCGCGAAGAAGCAGCTTCTTCGTCTCCGGGAGCCGGAGAGAGCGGCAACTTGGCAGAGGTGATGAAACAAGCTGTACAACACTGCGATTGTGTGCGCAGCTTGCCAACTGAGAGAAAACAGTACCTGACCACTCTCCTGCCTTTTCTATTCACATGAACATTCGATTGGAAGCTGTTTTGGAAAACTTTCTTTCTCTTCTTGCAAAACACTCGGCAGACCTCCGTGCAGCCTCTAGAACACGATGGGAGATGTTTTCTGTGCTGGCACAGTTTCTCCTTGCCAGACAGAGTGGAAAAGCTTTTTGCTAAGATGTAGACGAGAAGAGAGGCTAAAGACGAAGGTACGGTGCTCTGCAGAGCTAAGCACCGCTCCCGGGCGTCTTTCGGCAGAAGGCGCACACCGCAGAGCACTGTGAGCGGCAGAATCGTCTTTGCGCGAAGAAGCAGCTTCTTCGTCTCCGGGAGCCGGAGAGAGCGGCAACTTCGCAAAGGTGATGAAACAAGCTGTACAACACTGCGATTGTGTGCGCAGCTTGCCAACTGAGAGAAAACAGTACCTGACCACTCTCCTGCCTTTTCTATTCACATGAACATTCGATTGCAAGCTGTTTTGGACAACTTTCTTTCTCTTCTTGCAAAACACTCGGCAGACCTCCGTGCAGCCTCTAGAACACGATGGGAGATGTTTTCTGTGCTGGCACAGTTTCTCCTTGCCAGACAGAGTGGAAAAGCTTTTTGCTAAGATGTAGACGAGAAGAGAGGCTAAAGACGAAGGTACGGTGCTCTGCAGAGCTAAGCACCGCTCCCGGGCCTCTTTCGGCAGAAGGCGCACACCGCAGAGCACTGTGAGCGGCAGAATCGTCTTTGCGCGAAGAAGCAGCTTCTTCGTCTCCGGGAGCCGGAGAGAGCGGCAACTCCGCAAAGGTGATGAAACAAGCTGTACAACACTGCGATTGTGTGCGCAGCGTGCCAACTGAGAGAAAACAGTACCTGACCACTCTCCTGCCTTTTCTATTCACATGAACATTCGATTGCAAGCTGTTTTGGACAACTTTCTTTCTCTTCTTGCAAAACACTCGGCAGACCTGCGTGCAGCCTCTAGAACACGATGGGAGATGTTTTCTGTGCTGGCACAGTTTCTCCTTGCCAGACAGAGTGGAAAAGCTTTTTGCTAAGATGTAGACGAGAAGAGAGGCTAAAGAAGCACGTATGGTGCTTCTCAGAGCTAAGCACAGCTCCCGGGGCTCTTTCGGCAGAAGGCGCACACCGCAGAGCACTGTGAGCGGCAGAATCGTCTTTGCGCGAAGAAGCAGCTTCTTCGTCTCCGGGAGCCGGAGAGAGCGGCAACTTCGCAAAGGTGATGAAACAAGCTGTACAACACAGCGATTGTGTGCGCAGCGTGCCAACTGAGAGTAAACAGTACCTGACCACTCTCCTGCCTTTTCTATTCTCATGAACATTCGATTGCAAGCTGTTTTGGACCACTTTCTTTCTCTTCTTGCAAAACACTCGGCAGACCTCCGTGCAGCCTCTAGAACACGATGGGAGATGTTTTCTGTGCTGGCACAGTTTCTCCTTGCCAGACAGAGTGGAAAAGCTTTTTGCTAAGATGTAGACGAGAAGAGAGGCTAAAGACGAAGGTACGGTGCTCTGCAGAGCTAAGCACCGCTCCCGGGCGTCTTTCGGCAGAAGGCGCACACCGCAGAGCACTGTGAGCGGCAGAATCGTCTTTGCGCGAAGAAGCAGCTTCTTCGTCTCCGGGAGCCGGAGAGAGCGGCAACTTCGCAAAGGTGATGAAACAAGCTGTACAACACTGCGATTGTGTGCGCAGCTTGCCAACTGAGAGAAAACAGTACCTGACCACTCTCCTGCCTTTTCTATTCACATGAACATTCGATTGCAAGCTGTTTTGGACAACTTTCTTTCTCTTCTTGCAAAACACTCGGCAGACCTGCGTGCAGCCTCCAGAACACGATGGGAGATGTTTTTTGTGCTGGCACAGTTTGTCCTTGCCAGACAGAGTGGAAAAACTTTTTGCTAAGATGTAGACGAGAAGAGAGGCTAAAGAAGCACGTATGGTGCTTCTCAGAGCTAAGCACCGCTCCCGGACCTCTTTCGGCAGAAGGCGCACACCGCAGAGCACTGTGAGCGGCAGAATCGTCTTTGCGCGAAGAAGCAGCTTCTTCGTCTCCGGGAGCCGGAGAGAGCGGCAACTTCGCAAAGGTGATGAAACAAGCTGTACAACACTGCGATTGTGTGCGCAGCTTGCCAACTGAGAGAAAACAGTACCTGACCACTCTCCTGCCTTTTCTATTCACATGAACATTCGATTGGAAGCTGTTTTGGACAACTTTCAACCTCTTCTTGCAAAACACTCGGCAGACCTCCGTGCAGCCTCTAGAACACGATGGGAGATGTTTTCTGTGCTGGCACAGTTTCTCCTTGCCAGACAGAGTGGAAAAGCTTTTTGCTAAGATGTAGACGAGAAGAGAGGCTAAAGAAGCACGTATGGTGCTTCTCAGAGCTAAGCACCGCTCCCGGACCTCTTTCGGCAGAAGGCGCACACCGCAGAGCACTGTGAGCGGCAGAATCGTCTTTGCGCGAAGAAGCAGCTTCTTCGTCTCCGGGAGCCGGAGAGAGCGGCAACTTCGCAAAGGTGATGAAACAAGCTGTACAACACTGCGATTGTGTGCGCAGCTTGCCAACTGAGAGAAAACAGTACCTGACCACTCTCCTGCCTTTTCTATTCACATGAACATTCGATTGCAAGCTGTTTTGGACAACTTTCTTTCTCTTCTTGCAAAACACTCGGCAGACCTCCGTGCAGCCTCTAGAACACGATGGGAGATGTTTTCTGTGCTGGCACAGTTTCTCCTTGCCAGACAGAGTGGAAAAGCTTTTTGCTAAGATGTAGACGAGAAGAGAGGCTAAAGAAGCACGTATGGTGCTTCTCAGAGCTAAGCACCGCTCCCGGACCTCTTTCGGCAGAAGGCGCACACCGCAGAGCACTGTGAGCGGCAGAATCGTCTTTGCGCGAAGAAGCAGCTTCTTCGTCTCCGGGAGCCGGAGAGAGCGGCAACTTCGCAAAGGTGATGAAACAAGCTGTACAACACTGCGATTGTGTGCGCAGCTTGCCAAGTGAGAGAAAACAGTACCTGACCACTCTCCTGCCTTTTCTATTCACATGAACATTCGATTGCAAGCTGTTTTGGACAACTTTCTTTCTCTTCTTGCAAAACACTCGGCAGACCTCCGTGCAGCCTCTAGAACACGATGGGAGATGTTTTTTGTGCTGGCACAGTTTCTCCTTGCCAGACAGAGTGGAAAAGCTTTTTGCTAAGATGTAGACGAGAAGAGAGGCTAAAGAAGCAGGTATGGTGCTTCTCAGGGCTAAGCACAGCTCCCGGGGCTCTTTCGGCAGAAGGCGCACACCGCAGAGCACTGTGAGCGGCAGAATCGTCTTTGCGCGAAGAAGCAGCTTCTTCGTCTCCGGGAGCCGGAGAGAGCGGCAACTTCGCAAAGGTGATGAAACAAGCTGTACAACACTGCGATTGTGTGCGCAGCTTGCCAACTGAGAGAAAACAGTACCTGACCACTCTCCTGCCTTTTCTATTCACATGAACATTCGATTGCAAGCTGTTTTGGACAACTTTCTTTCTCTTCTTGCAAAACACTCGGCAGACCTGCGTGCAGCCTCTAGAACACGATGGGAGATGTTTTCTGTGCTGGCACAGTTTCTCCTTGCCAGACAGAGTGGAAAAGCTTTTTGCTAAGATGTAGACGAGAAGAGAGGCTAAAGACGAAGGTACGGTGCTCTGCAGAGCTAAGCACCGCTCCCGGGCGTCTTTCGGCAGAAGGCGCACACCGCAGAGCACTGTGAGCGGGCAGAATCGTCTTTGCGCGAAGAAGCAGCTTCTTCGTCTCCGGGAGCCGGAGAGAGCGGCAACTTCGCAAAGGTGATGAAACAAGCTGTACAACACTGCGATTGTGTGCGCAGCATGCCAAATTAGAGAAAACAGTACCTGACCACTCTCCTGCCTTATGTAATCACATGAACATTCGATTGCAAGCTGTTTTGGACAACTTTCTTTCTCTTCTTGCAAAACACTCGGCAGACCTCCGTGCAGCCTCTAGAACACGATGGGAGATGTTTTCTGTGCTGGCACAGTTTCTCCTTGCCAGACAGAGTGGAAAAGCTTTTTGCTAAGATGTAGACGGGAAGAGAGGCTAAAGAAGCACGTATGGTGCTTCTCAGAGCTAAGCACCGCTCTTGGACCTCTTTCGGCAGAAGGCGCACACCGCAGAGCACTGTGAGCGGCAGAATCGTCTTTGCGCGAAGAAGCAGCTTCTTCGTCTCCGGGAGCCGGAGAGAGCGGCAACTTCGCAAAGGTGATGAAACAAGCTGTACAACCATGCGATTGTGTGCGCAGCTTGCCAACTGAGAGAAAACAGTACCTGACCACTCTCCTGCCTTTTCTATTCACATGAATATTCGATTGCAAGCTGTTTTGGACAACTTTCTTTCTCTTCTTGCAAAACACTCGGCAGACCTCCGTGCAGCCTCTAGAACACGATGGGAGATGTTTTTTGTGCTGGCACAGTTTCTCCTTGCCAGACAGAGTGGAAAAGATTTTTGCTAAGATGTAGACGAGAAGAGAGGCTAAAGACGAAGGTACGGTGCTCTGCAGAGCTAAGCACCGCTCCCGGATCTCTTTCGGCAGAAGGCGCACACCGCAGAGCACTGTGAGCGGCAGAATCGTCTTTGCGCGAAGAAGCAGCTTCTTCGTCTCCGGGAGCCGGAGAGAGCGGCAACTTCGCAAAGGTGATGAAACAAGCTGTACAACACTGCGATTGTGTGCGCAGCTTGCCAACTGAGAGAAAACAGTACCTGACCACTCTCCTGCCTTTTCTATTCACATGAACATTCGATTGCAAGCTGTTTTGGACAACTTTCTTTCTCTTCTTGCAAAACACTCGGCAGACCTCCGTGCAGCCTCTAGAACACGATGGGAGATGTTTTCTGTGCTGGCACAGTTTCTCCTTGCCAGACAGAGTGGAAAAGCTTTTTGCTAAGATGTAGACGAGAAGAGAGGCTAAAGACGAAGGTACGGTGCTCTGCAGAGCTAAGCACCGCTCCCGGGCGTCTTTCGGCAGAAGGCGCACACCGCAGAGCACTGTGAGCGGCAGAATCGTCTTTGCGCGAAGAAGCAGCTTCTTCGTCTCCGGGAGCCGGAGAGAGCGGCAACTTCGCAAAGGTGATGAAACAAGCTGTACAACACTGCGATTGTGTGCGCAGCTTGCCAAGTGAGAGAAAACAGTACCTGACCACTCTCCTGCCTTTTCTATTCACATGAACATTCGATTGGAAGCTGTTTTGGACAACTTTCTTTCTCTTCTTGCAAAACACTCGGCAGACCTCCGTGCAGCCTCTAGAACACGATGGGAGATGTTTTCTGTGCTGGCACAGTTTCTCCTTGCCAGACAGAGTGGAAAAGCTTTTTGCTAAGATGTAGACGAGAAGAGAGGCTAAAGAAGCACGTATGGTGCTTCTCAGAGCTAAGCACCGCTCCCGGACCTCTTTCGGCAGAAGGCGCACACCGCAGAGCACTGTGAGCGGCAGAATCGTCTTTGCGCGAAGAAGCAGCTTCTTCGTCTCCGGGAGCCGGAGAGAGCGGCAACTTCGCAAAGGTGATGAAACAAGCTGTACAACCATGCGATTGTGTGCGCAGCTTGCCAACTGAGAGAAAACAGTACCTGACCACTCTCCTGCCTTTTCTATTCACATGAATATTCGATTGGAAGCTGTTTTGGACAACTTTCTTTCTCTTCTTGCAAAACACTCGGCAGACCTCCGTGCAGCCTCTAGAACACGATGGGAGATGTTTTCTGTGCTGGCACAGTTTCTCCTTGCCAGACAGAGTGGAAAAGATTTTTGCTAAGATGTAGACGAGAAGAGAGGCTAAAGACGAAGGTACGGTGCTCTGCAGAGCTAAGCACCGCTCCCGGATCTCTTTCGGCAGAAGGCGCACACCGCAGAGCACTGTGAGCGGCAGAAACGTCTTTGCGCGAAGAAGCAGCTTCTTCGTCTCCGGGAGCCGGAGAGAGCGGCAACTTCGCAAAGGTGATGAAACAAGCTGTACAACACTGCGATTGTGTGCGCAGCTTGCCAACTGAGAGAAAACAGTACCTGACCACTCTCCTGCCTTTTCTATTCACATGAACATTCGATTGCAAGCTGTTTTGGACAAGTTTCTTTCTCTTCTTGCAAAACACTCGGCAGACCTCCGTGCAGCCTCTAGAACACGATGGGAGATGTTTTCTGTGCTGGCACAGTTTCTCCTTGCCAGACAGAGTGGAAAAGCTTTTTGCTAAGATGTAGACGAGAAGAGAGGCTAAAGACGAAGGTACGGTGCTCTGCAGAGCTAAGCACCCGCTCCCGGGCGTCTTTCGGCAGAAGGCGCACACCGCAGAGCACTGTGAGCGGCAGAATCGTCTTTGCGCGAAGAAGCAGCTTCTTCGTCTCCGGGAGCCGGAGAGAGCGGCAACTTCGCAAAGGTGATGAAACAAGCTGTACAACACTGCGATTGTGTGCGCAGCTTGCCAAGTGAGAGAAAACAGTACCTGACCACTCTCCTGCCTTTTCTATTCACATGAACATTCGATTGGAAGCTGTTTTGGACAACTTTCTTTCTCTTCTTGCAAAACACTCGGCAGACCTCCGTGCAGCCTCTAGAACACGATGGGAGATGTTTTCTGTGCTGGCACAGTTTCTCCTTGCCAGACAGAGTGGAAAAGCTTTTTGCTAAGATGTAGACGAGAAGAGAGGCTAAAGAAGCACGTATGGTGCTTCTCAGAGCTAAGCACAGCTCCCGGGGCTCTTTCGGCAGAAGGCGCACACCGCAGAGCACTGTGAGCGGCAGAATCGTCTTTGCGCGAAGAAGCAGCTTCTTCGTCTCCGGGAGCCGGAGAGAGCGGCAACTTCGCAAAGGTGATGAAACAAGCTGTACAACACTGCGATTGTCTGCGCAGCCTGCCAACTGAGAGAAAACAGTACCTGACCACTCTCCTGCCTTTTCTATTCACATGAACATTCGATTGCAAGCTGTTTTGGACAACTTTCTTTCTCTTCTTGCAAAACACTCGGCAGACCTCCGTGCAGCCTCTAGAACACGATGGGTGATGTTTTCTGTGCTGGCACAGTTTCTCCTTGCCAGACAGAGTGGAAAAGCTTTTTGCTAAGATGTAGACGAGAAGAGAGGCTAAAGACGAAGGTACGGTGCTCTGCAGAGCTAAGCACCGCTCCCGGGCGTCTTTCGGCAGAAGGCGCACACCGCAGAGCACTGTGAGCGGCAGAATCGTCTTTGCGCGAAGAAGCAGCTTCTTCGTCTCCGGGAGCCGGAGAGAGCGGCAACTTCGCAAAGGTGATGAAACAAGCTGTACAACACTGCGATTGTGTGCGCAGCTTGCCAACTGAGAGAAAACAGTACCTGACCACTCTCCTGCCTTTTCTATTCACATGAACATTCGATTGCAAGCTGTTTTGGACAACTTTCTTTCTCTTCTTGCAAAACACTCGGCAGACCTGCGTGCAGCCTCTAGAACACGATGGGTGATGTTTTCTGGGCTGGCACAGTTTCTCCTTGCCAGACAGAGTGGAAAAGCTTTTTGCTAAGATGTAGACGAGAAGAGAGGCTAAAGACGAAGGTACGGTGCTCTGCAGAGCTAAGCACCGCTCCCGGACCTCTTTCGGCAGAAGGCGCACACCGCAGAGCACTGTGAGCGGCAGAATCGTCTTTGCGCGAAGAAGCAGCTTCTTCGTCTCCGGGAGCCGGAGAGAGCGGCAACTTCGCAAAGGTGATGAAACAAGCTGTACAACACTGCGAATGTGTGCGTAGCGTGCCAACTGAGAGAAAACAGTACCTGACCACTCTCCTGCCTTTTCTATTCACATGAACATTCGATTGCAAGCTGTTTTGGACAACTTTCTTTCTCTTCTTGCAAAACACTCGGCAGACCTGCGTGCAGCCTCTAGAACACGATGGGAGATGTTTTTTTGTGCTGGCACAGTTTCTCCTTGCCAGACAGAGTGGAAAAGCTTTTTGCTAAGATGTAGACGAGAAGAGAGGCTAAAGACGAAGGTACGGTGCTCTGCAGAGCTAAGCACCGCTCCCGGGCGTCTTTCAGCAGAAGGCGCACACCGCAGAGCACTGTGAGCGGCAGAATCGTCTTTGCGCGAAGAAGCAGCTTCTTCGTCTCCGGGAGCCGGAGAGAGCGGCAACTTCGCAAAGGTGATGAAACAAGCTGTACAACACTGCGATTGTGTGCGCAGCTTGCCAACTGAGAGAAAACAGTACCTGACCACTCTCCTGCCTTTTCTATACACTTGAACATTCGATTGCAAGCTGTTTTGGACAACTTTCTTTCTCTTCTTGCAAAACACTCGGCAGACCTGCGTGCAGCCTCTAGAACACGATGGGAGATGTTTTTTGTGCTGGCACAGTTTCTCCTTGCCAGACAGAGTGGAAAAGCTTTTTGCTAAGATGTAGACGAGAAGAGAGGCTAAAGACGAAGGTACGGTGCTCTGCAGAGCTAAGCACCGCTCCCGGGCGTCTTTCGGCAGAAGGCGCACACCGCAGAGCACTGTGAGCGGCAGAATCGTCTTTGCGCGAAGAAGCAGCTTCTTCGTCTCCGGGAGCCGGAGAGAGCGGCAACTTCGCAAAGGTGATGAAACAAGCTGTACAACACTGCGATTGTGTGCGCAGCGTGCCAACTGAGAGAAAACAGTACCTGACCACTCTCCTGCCTTTTCTATTCACATGAACATTCGATTGCAAGCTGTTTTGGACAACTTTCTTTCTCTTCTTGCAAAACACTCGGCAGACCTGCGTGCAGCCTCTAGAACACGATGGGAGATGTTTTTTGTGCTGGCACAGTTTCTCCTTGCCAGACAGAGTGGAAAAGCTTTTTGCTAAGATGTAGACGAGAAGAGAGGCTAAAGACGAAGGTACGGTGCTCTGCAGAGCTAAGCACCGCTCCCGGGCGTCTTTCGGCAGAAGGCGCACACCGCAGAGCACTGTGAGCGGCAGAATCGTCTTTGCGCGAAGAAGCAGCTTCTTCGTCTCCGGGAGCCGGAGAGAGCGGCAACTTCGCAAAGGTGATGAAACAAGCTGTACAACACTGCGATTGTGTGCGCAGCATGCCAAATTAGAGAAAACAGTACCTGACCACTCTCCTGCCTTATGTAATCACATGAACATTCGATTGCAAGCTGTTTTGGACAACTTTCTTTCTCTTCTTGCAAAACACTCGGCAGACCTGCGTGCAGCCTCTAGAACACGATGGGAGATGTTTTCTGTGCTGGCACACTTTCTCCTTGCCAGACAGAGTGGAAAAGCTTTTTGCTAAGATGTAGACGAGAAGAGAGGCTAAAGAAGCACGTATGGTGCTTCTCAGAGCTAAGAACCGCTCTTGGACCTCTTTCGGCAGAAGGCGCACACCGCAGAGCACTGTGAGCGGCAGAATCGTCTTTGCGCGAAGAAGCAGCTTCTTCGTCTCCGGGAGCCGGAGAGAGCGGCAGCTTCGCAAAAGTGATGAAACAAGCTGTACAACACTGCGATTGTGTGCGCAGCTTGCCAACTGAGAGAAAACAGTACCTGACCACTCTCCTGCCTTTTCTATTCACATGAATATTCGATTGCAAGCTGTTTTGGACAACTTTCTTTCTCTTCTTGCAAAACACTCGGCAGACCTGCGTGCAGCCTCTAGAACACGATGGGAGATGTTTTCTGTGCTGGCACAGTTTCTCCTTGCCAGACAGAGTGGAAAAGATTTTTGCTAAGATGTAGACGAGAAGAGAGGCTAAAGACGAAGGTACGGTGCTCTGCAGAGCTAAGCACCGCTCCCGGATCTCTTTCGGCAGAAGGCGCACACCGCAGAGCACTGTGAGCGGCAGAATCGTCTTTGCGCGAAGAAGCAGCTTCTTCGTCTCCGGGAGCCGGAGAGAGCGGCAACTTCGCAAAGGTGATGAAACAAGCTGTACAACACTGCGATTGTGTGCGCAGCTTGCCAACTGAGAGAAAACAGTACCTGACCACTCTCCTGCCTTTTCTATTCACATGAACATTCGATTGCAAGCTGTTTTGGACAACTTTCTTTCTCTTCTTGCAAAACACTCGGCAGACCTCCGTGCAGCCTCTAGAACACGATGGGAGATGTTTTCTGTGCTGGCACAGTTTCTCCTTGCCAGACAGAGTGGAAAAGCTTTTTGCTAAGATGTAGACGAGAAGAGAGGCTAAAGACGAAGGTACGGTGCTCTGCAGAGCTAAGCACCGCTCCCGGGCGTCTTTCGGCAGAAGGCGCACACCGCAGAGCACTGTGAGCGGCAGAATCGTCTTTGCGCGAAGAAGCAGCTTCTTCGTCTCCGGGAGCCGGAGAGAGCGGCAACTTCGCAAAGGTGATGAAACAAGCTGTACAACACTGCGATTGTGTGCGCAGTTTGCCAACTGAGAGAAAACAGTACCTGACCACTCTCCTGCCTTTTCTATTCACATGAACATTCGATTGGAAGCTGTTTTGGACAACTTTCTTTCTCTTCTTGCAAAACACTCGGCAGACCTCCGTGCAGCCTCTAGAACACGATGGGAGATGTTTTCTGTGCTGGCACAGTTTCTCCTTGCCAGACAGAGTGGAAAAGCTTTTTGCTAAGATGTAGACGAGAAGAGAGGCTAAAGAAGCACGTATGGTGCTTCTCAGAGCTAAGCACAGCTCCCGGGTCTCTTTCGGCAGAAGGCGCACACCGCAGAGCACTGTGAGCGGCAGAATCGTCTTTGCGCGAAGAAGCAGCTTCTTCGTCTCCGGGAGCCGGAGAGAGCGGCAACTTCGCAAAGGTGATGAAACAAGCTGTACAACACTGCGATTGTCTGCGCAGCCTGCCAACTGAGAGAAAACAGTACCTGACCACTCTCCTGCCTTTTCTATTCACATGAACATTCGATTGCAAGCTGTTTTGGACAACTTTCTTTCTCTTCTTGCAAAACACTCGGCAGACCTCCGTGCAGCCTCTAGAACACGATGGGTGATGTTTTCTGGGCTGGCACAGTTTCTCCTTGCCAGACAGAGTGGAAAAGCTTTTTGCTAAGATGTAGACGAGAAGAGAGGCTAAAGACGAAGGTACGGTGCTCTGCAGAGCTAAGCACCGCTCCCGGATCTCTTTCGGCAGAAGGCGCACACCGCAGAGCACTGTGAGCGGCAGAATCGTCTTTGCGCGAAGAAGCAGCTTCTTCGTCTCCGGGAGCCGGAGAGAGCGGCAACTTCGCAAAGGTGATGAAACAAGCTGTACAACACTGCGATTGTGTGCGCAGCTTGCCAACTGAGAGAAAACAGTACCTGACCACTCTCCTGCCTTTTCTATTCACATGAACATTCGATTGCAAGCTGTTTTGGACAACTTTCTTTCTCTTCTTGCAAAACACTCGGCAGACCTCCGTGCAGCCTCTAGAACACGATGGGTGATGTTTTCTGGGCTGGCACAGTTTCTCCTTGCCAGACAGAGTGGAAAAGCTTTTTGCTAAGATGTAGACGAGAAGAGAGGCTAAAGACGAAGGTACGGTGCTCTGCAGAGCTAAGCACCGCTCCCGGGCGTCTTTCGGCAGAAGGCGCACACCGCAGAGCACTGTGAGCGGCAGAATCGTCTTTGCGCGAAGAAGCAGCTTCTTCGTCTCCGGGAGCCGGAGAGAGCGGCAACTTCGCAAAGGTGATGAAACAAGCTGTACAACACTGCGATTGTGTGCGCAGCTTGCCAACTGAGAGAAAAGAGTACCTGACCACTCTCCTGCCTTTTCTATTCACATGAACATTCGATTGCAAGCTGTTTTGGACAACTTTCTTTCTCTTCTTGCAAAACAATCGGCAGACTTCCGTGCAGCCTCTAGAACACGATGGGAGATGTTTTCTGTGCTGGCACAGTTTCTCCTTGCCAGACAGAGTGGAAAAGCTTTTTGCTAAGATGTAGACGAGAAGAGAGGCTAAAGAAGCACGTATGGTGCTTCTCAGAGCTAAGAACAGCTACCGGGCCTTTTTCGGCAGAAGGCGCACACAGCAGAGCACTGTGAGCGGCAGAACGTCTTTGCGCGAAGAAGCAGCTTCTTCGTCTCCGGGAGCCGGAGAGAGCGGCAACTTCGCAAAGGTGATGAAACAAGCTGTACAACACTGCGATTGTGTGCGTAGCGTGCCAACTGAGAGAAAACAGTACCTGACCACTCTCCTGCCTTTTCTATTCACATGAACATTCGATTGGAAGCTGTTTTGGACAACTTTCTTTCTCTTCTTGCAAAACACTCGGCAGACCTGCGTGCAGCCTCTAGAACACGATGGGAGATGTTTTTTGTGCTGGCACAGTTTCTCCTTGCCAGACAGAGTGGAAAAGCTTTTTGCTAAGATGTAGACGAGAAGAGAGGCTAAAGACGAAGGTACGGTGCTCTGCAGAGCTAAGCACCGCTCCCGGGCGTCTTTCAGCAGAAGGCGCACACCGCAGAGCACTGTGAGCGGCAGAATCGTCTTTGCGCGAAGAAGCAGCTTCTTCGTCTCCGGGAGCCGGAGAGAGCGGCAGCTTCGCAAAGGTGATGAAACAAGCTGTACAACACTGCGATTGTGTGCGCAGCTTGCCAACTGAGAGAAAACAGTACCTGACCACTCTCCTGCCTTTTCTATTCACATGAACATTCGATTGCAAGCTGTTTTGGACAACTTTCTTTCTCTTCTTGCAAAACACTCGGCAGACCTGCGTGCAGCCTCTAGAACACGATGGGAGATGTTTTTTGTGCTGGCACAGTTTCTCCTTGCCAGACAGAGTGGAAAAGCTTTTTGCTAAGATGTAGACGAGAAGAGAGGCTAAAGACGAAGGTACGGTGCTCTGCAGAGCTAAGCACCGCTCCCGGGCGTCTTTCAGCAGAAGGCGCACACCGCAGAGCACTGTGAGCGGCAGAATCGTCTTTGCGCGAAGAAGCAGCTTCTTCGTCTCCGGGAGCCGGAGAGAGCGGCAGCTTCGCAAAGGTGATGAAACAAGCTGTACAACACTGCGATTGTGTGCGCAGCTTGCCAACTGAGAGAAAACAGTACCTGACCACTCTCCTGCCTTTTCTATTCACATGAACATTCGATTGCAAGCTGTTTTGGACAACTTTCTTTCTCTTCTTGCAAAACACTCGGCAGACCTGCGTGCAGCCTCTAGAACACGATGGGAGATGTTTTTTGTGCTGGCACAGTTTCTCCTTGCCAGACAGAGTGGAAAAGCTTTTTGCTAAGATGTAGACGAGAAGAGAGGCTAAAGACGAAGGTACGGTGCTCTGCAGAGCTAAGCACCGCTCCCGGGCGTCTTTCGGCAGAAGGCGCACACCGCAGAGCACTGTGAGCGGCAGAATCGTCTTTGCGCGAAGAAACAGCTTCTTCGTCTCCGGGAGCCGGAGAGAGCGGCAACTTGGCAAAGGTGATGAAACAAGCTGTACAACACTGCGATTGTGTGCGCAGCTTGCCAACTGAGAGAAAACAGTACCTGACCACTCTCCTGCCTTTTCTATTCACATGAACATTCGATTGCAAGCTGTTTTGGACAACTTTCTTTCTCTTCTTGCAAAACACTCGGCAGACCTCCGTGCAGCCTCTAGAACACGATGGGAGATGTTTTCTGTGCTGGCACAGTTTCTCCTTGCAGACAGAGTGGAAAAGCTTTTTGCTAAGATGTAGACGAGAAGAGAGGCTAAAGACGAAGGTACGGTGCTCTGCAGAGCTAAGCACCGCTCCCGGACCTCTTTCGGCAGAAGGCGCACACCGCAGAGCACTGTGAGCGGCAGAATCGTCTTTGCGCGAAGAAGCAGCTTCTTCGTCTCCGGGAGCCGAGAGAGCGGCAACTTCGCAAAGGTGATGAAACAAGCTGTACAACACTGCGATTGTGTGCGCAGCTTGCCAACTGAGAGAAAACAGTACCTGACCACTCTCCTGCCTTTTCTATTCACATGAACATTCGATTGCAAGCTGTTTTGGACAACTTTCTTTCTCTTCTTGCAAAACACTCGGCAGACCTCCGTGCAGCCTCTAGAACACGATGGGAGATGTTTTTTGTGCTGGCACAGTTTCTCCTTGCCAGACAGAGTGGAAAAGCTTTTTGCTAAGATGTAGACGTGAAGAGAGGCTAAAGACGAAGGTACGGTGCTCTGCAGAGCTAAGCACCGCTCCCGGACGTCTTTCGGCAGAAGGCGCACACCGCAGAGCACTGTGAGCGGCAGAATCGTCTTTGCGCCAAGAAGCAGCTTCTTCGTCTCCGGGAGCCGGAGAGAGCGGCAACTTCGCAAAGGTGATGAAACAAGCTGTACAACACTGCGATTGTGTGCGCAGCTTGCCAACTGAGAGAAAACAGTACCTGACCACTCTCCTGCCTTTTCTATTCACATGAACATTCGATTTCAAGCTGTTTTGGACAACTTTCTTTCTCTTCTTGCAAAACACTCAGCAGACCTCCGTGCAGCCTCTAGAACACGATGGGAGATGTTTTCTGTGCTGGCACAGTTTCTCCTTGCCAGACAGAGTGGAAAAGCTTTTTGCTAAGATGTAGACGAGAAGAGAGGCTAAAGACGAAGGTACGGTGCTCTGCAGAGCTAAGCACCGCTCCCGGGCGTCTTTCGGCAGAAGGCGCACACCGCAGAGCACTGTGAGCGGCAGAATCGTCTTTGCGCGAAGAAGCAGCTTCTTCGTCTCCGGGAGCCGGAGAGAGCGGCAACTTCGCAAAGGTGATGAAACAAGCTGTACAACACTGCGATTGTGTGCGCAGCTTGCCAACTGAGAGAAAACAGTACCTGACCACTCTCCTGCCTTTCTATTCACATGAACATTCGATTGCAAGCTGTTTTGGACAACTTTCTTTCTCTTCTTGCAAAACACTCGGCAGACCTGCGTGCAGCCTCCAGAACACGATGGGAGATGTTTTTTGTGCTGGCACAGTTTCTCCTTGCCAGACAGAGTGGAAAAGCTTTTTGCTAAGATGTAGACGAGAAGAGAGGCTAAAGACGAAGGTACGGTGCTCTGCAGAGCTAAGCACCGCTCCCGGGCGTCTTTCGGCAGAAGGCGCACACCGCAGAGCACTGTGAGCGGCAGAATCGTCTTTGCGCGAAGAAGCAGCTTCTTCGTCTCCGGGAGCCGGAGAGAGCGGCAACTTGGCAAAGGTGATGAAACAAGCTGTACAACACTGCGATTGTGTGCGCAGCTTGCCAACTGAGAGAAAACAGTACCTGACCACTCTCCTGCCTTTTCTATTCACATGAACATTCGATTGCAAGCTGTTTTGGACAACTTTCTTTCTCTTCTTGCAAAACACTCGGCAGACCTCCGTGCAGCCTCTAGAAGACGATGGGAGATGTTTTCTGTGCTGGCACAGTTTCTCCTTGCCAGACAGAGTGGAAAAGCTTTTTGCTAAGATGTAGACGAGAAAAGAGGCTAAAGACGAAGGTACGGTGCTCTGCAGTGCTAAGCACCGCTCCCGGACCTCTTTCGGCAGAAGGCGCACACCGCAGAGCACTGGGAGCAGCAGAATCGTCTTTGCGCGAAGAAGCAGCTTCTTCGTCTCCGGGAGCCGGAGAGAGCGGCAACTTCGCAAAGGTGAAGAAACAAGCTGTACAACACTGCGATTGTGTGCGCAGCTTGCCAAGTGAGAGAAAACAGTACCTGACCACTCTCCTGCCTTTTCTATTCACATGAACATTCGATTGCAAGCTGTTTTGGACAACTTTCTTTCTCTTCTTGCAAAACACTCGGCAGACCTCCGTGCAGCCTCTAGAACACGATGGGAGATGTTTTCTGGGCTGGCACAGTTTCTCCTTGCCAGACAGAGTGGAAAAGCTTTTTGCTAAGATGTAGATGAGAAGAGAGGCTAAAGACGAAGGTACGGTGCTCTGCAGAGCTAAGCACAGCTCCCGGACCTCATTCGGCAGAAGGCGCACACCGCAGAGCACTGTGAGCGGCAGAATCGTCTTTGCGCGAAGAAGCAGCTTCTTCGTCTCCGGGAGCCGGAGAGAGCGGCAACTTGGCAAAGGTGATGAAACAAGCTGTACAACACTGCGATTGTGTGCGCAGCTTGCCAACTGAGAGAAAACAGTACCTGACCACTCTCCTGCCTTTTCTATTCACATGAACATTCGATTGCAAGCTGTTTTGGACAACTTTCTTTCTCTTCTTGCAAAACACTCGGCAGACCTCCGTGGAGCCTCTAGAACACAATGGGAGATGTTTTCTGTGCTGGCACAGTTTCTCCTTGCCAGACAGAGTGGAAAAGCTTTTTGCTAAGATGTAGACGAGAAGAGAGTCTAAAGAAGCACGTATGGTGCTTCTCAGAGCTAAGCATCGCTCCCGGACCTCTTTCGGCAGAAGGCGCACACCGCAGAGCACTGTGAGCGCAGAATCGTCTTTGCGCGAAGAAGCAGCTTCTTCGTCTCCGGGAGCCGGAGAGAGCGGCAACTTGGCAAAGGTGATGAAACAAGCTGTACAACCCTGCGATTGTGTGCGCAGCTTGCCAAGTGAGAGAAAACAGTACCTGACCACTCTCCTGCCTTTTCTATTCACATGAACATTCGATTGGAAGCTGTTTTGGACAACTTTCTTTCTCTTCTTGCAAAACACTCGGCAGACCTCCGTGCAGCCTCTAGAACACGATGGGAGATGTTTTCTGTGCTGGCACAGAATCTCCTTGCCAGACAGAGTGGAAAAGCTTTTTGCTAAGATGTAGACGAGAAGAGAGGCTAAAGAAGCACGTATGGTGTTTCTCAGAGCTAAGCACAGCTCCCGGGGCTCTTTCGGCAGAAGGCGCACACCGCAGAGCACTGTGAGCGGCAGAATCGTCTTTGCGCGAAGAAGCAGCTTCTTCGTCTCCGGGAGCCGGAGAGAGCGGCAACTTCGCAAAGGTGATGAAACAAGCTGTACAACACAGCGATTGTGTTTGCAGCGTGCCAACTGAGAGTAAACAGTACCTGACCACTCTCCTGCCTTTTCTATTCTCATGAACATTCGATTGCAAGCAGTTTTGGACAACTTTCTTTCTCTTCTTGCTAAACACTCAGCAGACCTCCGTGCAGCCTCTAGAACACGATGGGAGATGTTTTCTGTGCTGGCACAGTTTCTCCTTGCCAGACAGAGTGGAAAAGCTTTTTGCTAAGATGTAGACGAGAAGAGAGGCTAAAGAAGCACGTATGGTGCTTCTCAGAGCTAAGCACCGCTCCCGGACCTCTTTCGGCAGAAGGCGCACACCGCAGAGCACTGTGAGCGGCACAATCGTCTTTGCGCGAAGAAGCAGCTTCTTCGTCTCCGGGAGCCGGAGAGAGCGGCAACTTCGCAAAGGTGATGAAACAAGCTGTACAACACTGCGATTGTGTGCGCAGCTTGCCAACTGAGAGAAAACAGTACCTGACCACTCTCCTGCCTTTTCTATTCACATGAACATTCGATTGCAAGCTGTTTTGGACAACTTTCTTTCTCTTCTTGCAAAACACTCGGCAGACCTCCGTGCAGCCTCTAGAACACGATGGGAGATGTTTTCTGTGCTGGCACAGTTTCTCCTTGCCAGACAGAGTGGAAAAGCTTTTTGCTAAGATGTAGACGAGAAGAGAGGCTAAAGAAGCACGTATGGTGCTTCTCAGAGCTAAGCACCGCTCCCGGACCTCTTTCGGCAGAAGGCGCACACCGCAGAGCACTGTGAGCGGCAGAATCGTCTTTGCGCGAAGAAGCAGCTTCTTCGTCTCCGGGAGCCGGAGGAGAGCGGCAACTTCGCAAAGGTGATGAAACAAGCTGTACAACACTGCGATTGTGTGCGCAGCTTGCCAACTGAGAGAAAACAGTACCTGACCACTCTCCTGCCTTTTCTATTCACATGAACATTCGATTGGAAGCTGTTTTGGACAACTTTCTTTCTCTTCTTGCAAAACACTCGGCAGACCTCCGTGCAGCCTCTAGAACACGATGGGAGATGTTTTCTGTGCTGGCACAGTTTCTCCTTGCCAGACAGAGTGGAAAAGCTTTTTGCTAAGATGTAGACGAGAAGAGAGGCTAAAGAAGCACGTATGGTGCTTCTCAGAGCTAAGCACCGCTCCCGGACCTCTTTCGGCAGAAGGCGCACACCGCAGAGCACTGTGAGCGGCAGAATCGTCTTTGCGCGAAGAAGCAGCTTCTTCGTCTCCGGGAGCCGGAGAGAGCGGCAACTTCGCAAAGGTGATGAAACAAGCTGTACAACACTGCGATTGTGTGCGCAGCTTGCCAACTGAGAGAAAACAGTACCTGACCACTCTCCTGCCTTTTCTATTCACATGAACATTCGATTGCAAGCTGTTTTGGACAACTTTCTTTCTCTTCTTGCAAAACACTCGGCAGACCTCCGTGCAGCCTCTACAATACAATGGGAGATGTTTTCTGTGCTGGCACAGTTTCTCCTTGCCAGACAGAGTGGAAAAGCTTTTTGCTAAGATGTAGACGAGAAGAGAGGCTAAAGAAGCACGTATGGTGCTTCTCAGAGCTAAGCATCGCTCCCGGACCTCTTTCGGCAGAAGGCGCACACCGCAGAGCACTGTGAGCGGCAGAATCGTCTTTGCGCGAAGAAGCAGCTTCTTCGTCTCCGGGAGCCGGAGAGAGCGGCAACTTGGCAGAGGTGATGAAACAAGCTGTACAACACTGCGATTGTGTGCGCAGCTTGCCAACTGAGAGAAAACAGTACCTGACCACTCTCCTGCCTTTTCTATTCACATGAACATTCGATTGGAAGCTGTTTTGGAAAACTTTCTTTCTCTTCTTGCAAAACACTCGGCAGACCTCCGTGCAGCCTCTAGAACACGATGGGAGATGTTTTCTGTGCTGGCACAGTTTCTCCTTGCCAGACAGAGTGGAAAAGCTTTTTGCTAAGATGTAGACGAGAAGAGAGGCTAAAGACGAAGGTACGGTGCTCTGCAGAGCTAAGCACCGCTCCCGGGCGTCTTTCGGCAGAAGGCGCACACCGCAGAGCACTGTGAGCGGCAGAATCGTCTTTGCGCGAAGAAGCAGCTTCTTCGTCTCCGGGAGCCGGAGAGAGCGGCAACTTCGCAAAGGTGATGAAACAAGCTGTACAACACTGCGATTGTGTGCGCAGCTTGCCAACTG